>NC_139660.1:15240993-15245993 GCF_951799395.1 Argentina silus | reverse complement strand
AAGATTGACTCCTGATGTAGAGGCTGGAGGTGTCTGGTCCCTTCAGAGCACCCTTCATGTCGCAGGTAACCTCCTTCCCCTCTGTGTGTGTATGTGTGTGTGTGTGTGTGTGCCTGTGTGGGTGTGTGTACGGGCACGATTGGGTGCGTGTGTGTGTGCATATGCGCCTATACGCGAGCTTCCGAGCGACCAGGTTACCCACGGCACCTGCTCCACTGAAGGTGAAAGAAGTGCTCACTTGAGCTCATTGAAAAGTAGATGTGACAGTAAATTTTTCAGCCTCCCGAGATGGGAGATCTTGTTATAGCAGTCAGGATGGGGGTCAGGGCAGTGGCTGTTGATGATTGAGGAAAAGAGAAGTAAATTCATTCTGCTTCAGGCACTTTGTCAAGTGCCAGTAGCTTACCGTTGAGAGCCACTCACCCATCACTGTGTTACGGCCCCAGAGGTCACCCTCTTGCCATAAATCAGACTCGCCTCGCCTGCTAAACCTATTGCCTGCTCCCGCTCCTGCTCCCTTCTCCCGGCTCCTGCTCCGTCTGACGAAATGAAAAAGAAGAGCCAAGCTGCTCCTGCTGCTGTTGTTGTAGTTGTAGTATCCGGGCCTGTATGTACTGTACCAAAGATGGTTGAGAAGCAGCCCTCCGCTACATGTTACTGCTTAATGAAACCAGCCTATCTCTGCCTGTATCGATCCATAGGAATCAACTTTTCATTTTATATATATATATATATATATATATATATATATATATATATATATATATATAACTTATTTATTTCTTCTTCTATTTGCAAATTGTTAATGGGAATGAGGCAATTAAACTCCTGTGTTTATGTAGCCCAGGCCCAGGTTCTTTATGATGAGTTGTATTGATTCACCCCCTCCTTTCTTTGCAGGGTTGTAAGTGACAATGTTTTTGATTACTCCTGATGAACCTCCTTGGAGTGTTAATTAAAATGCCGGCAGATGCGCAGGTGTGGGAGATCATTAGGAACAGACTGCGGCCCCCTGTTCACAGACGTCCTGCACCCAGGCCCAGTGTGTGCACGCACATACGCACACACACGCGCTTACACACACACACACACACACACGCTTACACACACACACACACACACACACACACACACACACACACACACACACAGAGGCCTCAACAGCCCACCAGAGACTTAAGAGGAAGTGGTAATGAGAGGAGAGAGACAGTAGGCTGAGGGAGACAGGAGCAGCAAGCAGAGGAGACAAGGGTAGGAGGAGAGAGGAGATGATATTGGAGAAGAAAAGAGGGAAGGAAGGAATGACAACAAAAAGGAAAGAGAGGAGAGGAGAGTAGAGGGGCGCATAGAAGAAGGAGAGGACATTCATCTGGCAAACAGCAGAGCCAAAGCAGAATGCCATCCAAAACAAAGCCGACCAGCAGGTGTCTTAATAACTGTGTCAGTCCTATGCCCCTACTGTACAGTACACACTGTAAGAGCTCCATTACTGACAGCTCTGCAGTATCCCTCACTTTGGGTTTCGCTGTCTGAGCGATTGGGCTAAATGCCTCCCTCCAGTTGCAAGCAGCACGAAAGATATTCACTTTTCTGAGTATCCCCGTAAGTGTGAAATGCTCAATGATACCGTAGCATGTAGTGTTAGTTTTTACGGTGAAACGTTCGCTCAGCTCCACAGAAGATTCCTTCATTCTTGGAGAGTCTCTCTCAGGGCTCGCCAGCACCGCTCAGAGCTTCTCGCCAGGCCTCATGGCCGGCCTCACGCATACTTTACCTACAGTCGTCCACAGGGTGCCTCCAACCAAAACACCAATGATACGCACAACCCAAAACGCTCCTGTCTCCCTTTTTTTTTCAGCTGTTCATTGATATATTATGAAATTATTGATATCTTGTGCGGCCATGTGCAAACATTTTTCTAGGACACGGTGGGAGAGGGAGTGCAAGGGAAAGAGGAAAAATAATCGGGTGAGTGTGTGTATGTGTGCACGTGTGTGTGTGTGTGTGCGCGCGCTTGTGGTGTGCGTGTGTGCGTGTGTGTGTGTGTGTGTGTGTGTGTGTGTGTGCGCGGGGCTGCTTTCAATATTCCTTCTTATTAGGGTATGATTATCCTGCCGCGCCTGGCTTCTCTCACATCGTGACAGAAAGAGGAGAGGCCAGGGGTACCCTGGGAAGGCCAGACGCAGAGTAAAAACTTCCTGACCAGACCTGGGTTTCACCCCCTGCTTCTCACCAGTAACATTTTTCAAATTTTCTGTATTATATCTGTTCGTTGCTGTTATTTCTAAAAGTAACAGTGAATTTTGACGCCAATTGAAAATGTGATTTGTTTTGAAATTGTGTCTGTGCTGTGTTATTATATACTTGATTTGTTGGATTAGGCGAGTTAGAGTACTGCTACACTTGCATCTCTTGAAACAAGTCATAGGTTTATTTGTTATATCAAGCCCCCAAATTGCTCTCAACCTCACACCAATTCACAGCATTTAAGGGGCGTCGTCCGCTGTCAGCGAATTACTCTTACTCCGTCTCTCCGAGGACGCTGGGCCTCCTCTCTCCGCGCCCAAACCCCTCTCCAGTCAGCCGAGGCGCTCTCCTTCTCGCTGCCTTCTAGAACTCTGGCACAGTTTTGCGAAACCTTTCAAACAGAGAGAAGAAGGCCCCCAGTTCCCCTTTGATGAAATAGCCTGAGCAGGCTGGCTACGTGCCACTGAGGATGCAGGCCACCGAGCTGTGATCTGACGGAATATTCCACGCACACCCAAAAAAAAAGGGATTAAAAAAAGAATGAAATTGAGGAGAAGAAAAACTGTGCAGCAGGTCCCGAGGGTCTGGTCAGGCACTTTGTACCGTACATATATCAGCTGTCACCCACGGGCTCCAAAGAGACAAAGAGAAACACAATGGAACCGACAGATGGCCCAAAACAAACCACGCAAGAAAACCTGGGTTTGATGCTATTAAAAGCTGTTTACCTCAGCCCAGACGTGTGTGTGTGTGTGTGTGTGTGTGTGTGTGTGTGTGTGTGTGTGTGTGTGTGTGTGTGTGTGTGTGTGTGTGTGTGTGTGTGTGTGTGTGTGTGTGTGTGTGTGTTGTTTAATACCCTGCTCCCAGGTGTTTCATCCAGCCCACTGTTATGTTTGTGGCTCCCAGACGGCAGTTTCCAGGCCTAATATCGTAGTGTGTGTGTGTGTGTGTGTGTGTGTGGGTGTGTACCACAATTAAGATTAAATAAAAGACACAACACAGTGAAACTCATAAATAAAATCTGGCTGCTGATACCTTTGGTTGTTGGTGGACACCAGCTAACAGATCCCCCCCAACCACACACACACACACACACACACACACACACACAAGAGAGGCCTGACACCTCAGAATGATGGACTCCTTGAATGCACTGACCTTTCTCATCTGGACTGCTCCCCACCCCCACCCCCCTCAGCCCCTCTCCCTCCTCCATGTAGATGAGACAGAGACAGATGAAGATATTTTCTGATGGGGGAGCCATTTCACAGAGACACGCGAAATGAGTTCTGGCGGTCCCAGCCCACCTTCCTCCATAGGAGATTAATACTGACACAGGGCACTTTGAGACCATGACAACCGTGAGAGAGAAGAGGAGCCGACAGCCTTCCTGCCCACACAGCTAGACAGACCCCTCTCTCTCTCTCTCTCTCTCTCTCTCTGTGTTTGTGTGTGTGTGTGTGTGTGTGTGTGTGTGTGTGTGTGTGTGTGTTTCTATAATAACAGTATACAGTACATTCACAACATGTGCATATCCATGTATCCAAATGGTGGATATGGGTGGTAATATCCAACACATGCACATATTGAATATCAGCATTTTCCTTTTGTTTAATCATTACAAAAGAATCATATTGACCTCAATTACTCTGTATGTAGAGGTTGCTTTCACCATAAATGTAGTCGTTGATTTGGCAACAACGCTCCCCGTGTCCTAAACTACAGTGGGTCTGTGCGATTTTGATTGGCTGTTGTAGGAATTGATTGCTCAGACAGGTCAGTTATATAAAGGATATGAAGACAACCTTCTGACTTGACACAAAACATAACTGGAATGTGCTACCGTGATAAGCACACAATGAATGGCAACAAAGTATTTCAAAAACAATTATTTGTTGTTGTGTTTATTCTTTTGTCCACAAAACAATTTTTATTTTCCATTTGTCCACAAAAAATGTGTTTGTTTGCTACTGTGGATTAATATTGGAATGGCAATTCTGAGCCCTGAGCCCTACTACTTAAAACATATTTCACAATGAAAATCCCTGGCAGAGGTGTTGTCCAAGTCCATGTCTTATGATCATTATAATCACTTTCCTTTGTTCTGTCCTCTAGTTTACTGGTTATTGTGGTTGGCATATCATTTAATTTTCCACACACATAATATGGCCGTACTCATATGCATCCACATAGTTCTTTTGAATATGCTCCGTATTTGATAAATAATAAATAAGTGCCATTCTTCTCTGACTGAGTTTCTGGTCATTTTACCATCCAAGTGGAATGTGGGTGAATGCCACACATGCTTGTCTCTACCAAACACTCAGAGTGGTTCCATGTTGAGCGTGTTTGTGGAGCAGTGTGAACAGAGACTGGGACCGCATTGGCCTCTCGCTGAGTGTGGTAGAGATGCCTGTTGCCTTAGGATGGTTCCCATGGCATTATAGAGTACGAGTTTATAGAGGAATTTGAGGAATTACTCTATCTGGAGTCGGGAAACTGCTGCTTGCATGTCTACAGTATTCACTACCGTATTGAAGCACAACTATCCTCAACTTTGAAAATTGGGAATATTTTAGGAGACCGGGGAGGAATTAATAAATAGAATACATGAACATATTTACAAACATAAATCTTCATTTGTGTCCATTGTACTTATCTTTGTGACCAATATATTTAGTTTTTCATTTAGGACAAGATTCTTTTTTTACCAATTTTAGACTTTTTATTACAAAGTTTAGTTCAGTAATATC
>NC_139660.1:15233493-15238493 GCF_951799395.1 Argentina silus | reverse complement strand
CCCCCGTGACCTCAGGGTCTGAACAGCAATTAAAAGCGGCTTTAGTGGCAAGCCACACGAGCTCCAGACTAGGGCTTAGTCTCCCTACTGTATCTGTACCTGTCTATCCCAACACTCTGTCACCTGTTATTCTCCTCCTCACCCTCTCCTGCTCCCATGTCACGCACACACACAATACACATGTAGACACTCATGTATACATACACACACATAAACACACGCACACACACACACACACACACACACACACACACACACACACACACATTCCTAGGCCGCCATCCTCAGAGGAGGAGTTAGGCTAGTCAAGTCCTCATGTTCTATTAATCCAAGCCAACGACTGCTGTGATTGATCAATTAGCCTTGCTTAGAGCAGGTTTTATCTGATCAATAACACTGTTCATCTGGGCCAAAGATTTTCATTAGACCCCAGTCTCTGCCTGAGCAACCACATTAGCATAGTTGAATATTGGCGGCCGTATCTTCCTTGTTTATCCCTGTGTGAGAATGTTGTTCATTGACTACCCTTCAGCATTCAACACCATAGTCCCCTCCAACCGTGTCACCAAGCTCAGGGACCTGGGTCTTAACACCTCCCTCTGTAACTGGATCCTGGACTTCCTGACGGGCAGACCCCAGGTGGTGAGGTTTGGGTGCTCATTCCCCTGTTGTACTCCCTGTTCACCCACGACTGTGTGGCCACGCACAGCTCCAAATCCATCATCAAGTTTCCTGATGACACCCCTTGTGGTTGGCCTGATCACCAACAATGATGAGAGCCTACAGGGATGAGATAAGTCCTCGTCGACTGGTGCCAAGATAATCATCTCTCAAAACCAAGGAACTGATTGTGAACTTCAGGAAGAAGCCTGGAGTGGGCCATCCCCCCATCCACATCGGTGGAGCTGCAGTGGAGAGAGTCAACAACTTTAAGTTCCTCGGTGTCCACATCACTGAGGACCTAACATGGTCACACCACACCCATACAGTGAGATCAAGACGGCACTTCAGAGCCTGTTTTTCCTCAGGTGGCAGAGGTCATTTGACATGTCCCCCCAGATCCTCACCAACTTCTACAGATGCACCATTGAGAGTATCCTGTCTGGTTGTAAGGCTGCCTGTTACCTCCCTCGACCGTAACGCCCTGCAGAGGGTGGTGAAAACAGCCCGGTTCGTCACGCGCCGTGAGCTCCCAGCCGTACAGGACATGAGATGCAAGAGGAAGGCCAGAAATATCATAAAGGACAGCAGCCATCCCAGTCACACCCTGTTCTCTCTGTTACCATCTGGCAAACGCTATCGGTGTATCCAGACCCAGACCAACGGGTTTCTGAATAGCTTCTACCCGCAGGCCGTAAGACTGCTCATTGGGGTAGTGTATATGTCAGACTTATCCTTTTTTTCTGAGAAACGATGGAAACATGCCATTGTGATATTTTTGATCCCAAAAGTATCAAGGGAGGAACCGTCATCAACAAACAAAAAACATTTAGCTAGCTGTTGAGGTGCAGAGCAGACCGGCTCACCTTTCTCACACTTTATGAAACCTCTGCGGTGAGAGCCATTGTTTTCATCCAACAATTCTCATTGAATCCATGTCTGCTGTCTTTTGTTCTGGCCGTGCGTGTCGCTGTCAGGGGTCCTGTCGTTAATGTGCCATCACCACGCCTCATATCCTCATTAGACACCAGCGCCGCTCATGTTATTTCCTCCGTGTGTGTGCATGTGTGCGTGTGTGTGTGTGTGTGTGTGCGTGTGTGCGTGTGTGTGTGCGTGTGTGTGTGTGTGTGTGTGTGTGTGTGTGTGTACACGTGTG
This sequence comes from Argentina silus, assembly GCF_951799395.1. Classification (NCBI taxonomy): domain Eukaryota; kingdom Metazoa; phylum Chordata; class Actinopteri; order Argentiniformes; family Argentinidae; genus Argentina; species Argentina silus. Next base: position 15,236,677 of record NC_139660.1, on the reverse strand, counting down.
TGTGTCAGACCTACATATCCCTCAACAGTAGAGCGGAAGAGTGGTTCGGTGCGAGACGGTTATGTCATCAACACCTGAGAGACCTGGAGCTCTATGACACACACAACCAGGAAATAACATCAGTGTGTGTAATGACTATATTTACATAAACACACACTTATACACACATGCATACACACACTCACACAAACAGACACAAACACACCTGTGAGACCAAATTATGTATCCAATGAGCAATGGAATCAAAATGATCAGAATGTTTCATAGTAAATGAGATTAAGAGAAGGAACAGGATATCTAGATTTTCTGTGAATGACTAGTTGTCCCTCTGGTTGTAGGTGTGGCAGCGTCCATGATGGAGAGACACATCATGATGAGCCTAGCATCCTGGAGCCTGCAGGGTCTGTGTTCCACTGAAAGGTTGTTGGTCAGTGACATACATGTACAGACAGGAAAGGATCATCCCACTGTCACCACAACAAGGGTCTTGCTCTTAGCCATGACCGATCTCACACACACACACACACACACACACACACACACACACACACACACACATGCACTCACACCCACAAACAGAGGCCCTCTCTCTAACCTCCCACCTCTTCTTGCTCTCTCTCTTACACACACACACACACACGCACACACGCACACACACACACATTAGTGATGATGTCCGTAGAGGTGGTCAGTGTTGGGGGGCAGAATGACATTTCCGCGCGGCGTGGGCGGGTGGATGGGAGGATGACACCAGTGTCCACCCACACTGGGGAGGAAGTCCATATCAGAACACAACAGGAAAGACAGAAAGAAAAACAAGCACACATCTTTTTGGACATTAAATCACTTCCTCTAGGGCCCTTGGCTGACCCCCCCTTTTCTGGTGTACTGCCGGGCATCCTCTAGCAGGTCTAGGGATCGATCGGTTTGTGTGTGTGTGTGTGTGTGCTTGTGTGTGTGCATGTGTGTGTGTGTGTGTGCATGTGTGTGTGTGTGTGTCCGGGCCTTGCAGAGAGCATGAACTTCCAAGTAGGGATGGGCGATAAAACGATATAAATAATTACCAAAGTTTGTTCTGCATGAAAGACGCATGAAAAGCGAGTGAGAGAGAGCTATTCATATTCACTCACCGGCCACTTTATTAGGTACACCTGTTCAACTGCTCTGCAACGCAAATATCTAATCAGCCAATCACATGGCAGCAACTCAATGCATTTAGGCATGTAGACATGGTCAAGACGACCTGCTGAAGTTCAAACCGAGCATCAGAATGAGGAAGAAAGGTGATTTAAGTGACTTTGAACGTGGCATGGTTGTTGGTGCCAGACGGGCTGGTCTGAGTATTTCCGAAACTGCTGATCTACTGGAATTTTCACGCACAACCATCTCTAGGGTTTACAGAGAATGGTCCGAAAAAGAGAAAATATCCAGTGAGCGGCAGTTGGCGAAAATGCCTTGTTGATGCCAGAGGTCAGAGGAGAATGGCCAGACTGGTTCGAGATGATAGAAAGGCAACAGTAACTCAAATAACCACTCGTTACAACCAAGGAAGACCATCTCTGAACGCACAACACGTCGAACCTTGAAGCAGATGGGCTACAAAAGGGGGTCCAACCCAGTACTAGCAAGGTGTACCTAATAAAGTGACTCGTGAGTGTATGTGTGAGATGTATTTGCTCCCTGTACTGAGAGCACACGCACGGCAGTGACTGGAGTGGGGGCGAAGCAATCTTTTTCCTTGTTGCTGTTTGGTTGGTAACTTACAATGCAATTTGTCATTCTGTCCAACGTTTTACCAAAACATTTTAAAAGTTGCCAGTTTTGTCTACTATTGAGACATATTGAAAGGTTTCTTCAGGTTTCAGTTCTAAGCAGAAAACTTTACACAGAGTATTATTTAATGTATATTGTGATAATTATCGTCATCGACCAACATCGCCCAGCCCTACTTCCAAAACATTTCTTTGACACCATGTCTTTCTGGTCTATAGAACATGTTTTAGGGTGGGCGGAGAGTAAATATCCGTTGTCATGCTGTCATTATGCATTGTAACTTTTCATATGTTTGTATTATAACATTTTGAATCAGTTGAAGAATGCCCACTTTGAAAGACGTCACCGATATTAACAAATTAACAAAACATAAGGCCTCATCATACGTGAATAACAAGTTATAATGCATTATACCTGTTTGCTTAAAATGAAGTGTTACCAAATATCGTTTTTCTGATATTCTTATGTGAATGAACACACATAAGTGATTAAGAGGCATGAAACGACTTTGATCTTTATCCAAGGAGGAGACCAGGGATTTCCAAGATACAAACTGATAAGTTTGGGAGCAGGATTGGGCTTTTGCTAGACAGGAAAAGACAATGACGGAAGTGTCATTCACACAGTGACTGAGGGCTCACCTTGCAGTGCCATTGATTTACTGTTATATTAGAGCACTGTATTGGAAAATAGATAAATCATTTGTTGATCAGTCACTATTTGAGTACAAAAGATGAACACACAAGCACACGCACACACACACTCACTCACTCCCTTCCTCAGATGGATCTATACAATGTCCTCCGCCCCTCCCCAATGCACATCTGTAAAAAATATGACTTCCTTCCTTCCTGTCGGCAACTTCCTGTTTATGTCTGAATGCAGGTCAAGAGAGGGAGATAATTGTCCCAGTCCCATCCACGTCACAGTCTGGAGGTGACCTTATAGCACTGGTGACATTGGACACTTATCATCATTGCTACATGTAAACAAAAACACAAAAAAACGTTGACAGAAACACCCTCTCATATGACTTTTGACATTTTTTGTTTATCCTGCTTGAGAAACCTGGTAATTTTTCAATTGTATGTGTACTGTACTGCGATGCGTCATTTGTTTATTTCCTACTGATTTGCCTAAAAGAGGCAATTAATTTAATAGCTGCACACATTCCCCACAGTAGTACAATGCTGGCGGTTTTGGAGCGTGTTGTCAGGGCTGTCGGGGCCCGTGTGGGGGTGGTGGGGTTGGGGGGGGAGGGGGGTGGCTGGTCTCTGGGTGAAGTCATTAGGCTGACTCCCTGGTTTGGAGATAAGAAAGTAGCTCTGCACCCCCGGCCTCATTGAAGATGCTCCCCTGCTATAACGCCCATGGGTTATTCATGAGTTTCAAATTCAAACTGACATTTATA
>NC_139660.1:15210993-15228493 GCF_951799395.1 Argentina silus | reverse complement strand
GAGGGGGAAGACTTTTCGTTTAGAAACTGACAGTAGTGTGTGTGTGTGTGTGTGTGTGTGTGTGTGTGTGTGTGTGTGTGTGTGTGTGTGTGTGTGTGTGAGTGTGAGTGTCTGTGAGTGTGAGTGTGTGTATTTGTTGCTGTCGGCGAGCTATTCATTTGTTTATTTTTTCTCTTTCTGTTATGTGAAGACTTAGAGCTTGTAGTAGTGCTACCTTCGGGGATGTGAGGAGCAGACATTTCAGAGTATTTTCACCTGGGGCTGCACTTGTTTGTCTGTGTATAAATGTATATACATTATTTATTAAAATTCATGGGGAGTGAAAACAGGTTTAATACATTTACAGACGGGAGACCAAACACTGCAAGCTAAGCTTGGAGTAGTAGTTATTTTACACTGTGTGGTGGGATCTGTACTGTAGCCAACTGACTGGTAGTCTGTGACCAGCATATCTATGATAATAGTAATAATAATAATAATAATAATAATAATAATACCTCCATCACTACCATAATGATGATGTTTTATTTGATAGAAAGATAGTAATCTAACTTAGTAAGTATTTTTTATCTCATTTGATATGGATGAATACAGTTATGATAGGGCCACTGATACATTGACTGAACACTCAGATCGTAAAGGTTTTAGCTACATGCTTATTTGCAGGACCAGTCCCTGTAAAATAGTACTGATATATGAATCAATAACTAGAATTGTAAGTTAACTCTATATGTATGTGCATGTTTATCTGATAAAGCCATGGAATTCCTGTTAGGGTTAGGTTGTGGTTATAATTCTGCTTGTATGCCTTGTACCTTTCGGCGTACCAAAATCTCCACTCACTGTGCCCTTTTTTCCTCCTGGCAGCAGCCTCCTCCCAAAGCCATGGATGCCACATCAGGTGGGTGTAGCCTTCACGTGCCCATGGACGTCGAGCTCACGTCCTGTTTCCCCCGAAACTCTTCCACCCAGAAGACCTACAGCCTCGTTTTTTAGACTGACCAACTCAACGGATTTCTTATTATTGAAATATGCTATTTCCCCCCCCCCCCCCCCCCCAAGATATTTTAATTGAGCTATTTTGGTGTTCTACATCTTTGTAATATTGTTTGTATGTTGTTTTTGTAATCTGTGTCTGTTCTCATTTAATGTTTGTGTTTTTTGTGTATTTAATTATGAACATGTTGCTGTAACTAGATACCAAAACGCTGTACATACTCTAAAAGCTACAAATGCACATGTATGCACTGTCCAATGTTTCTGTGGTGTGTTAGATAGGTACTGTAGGACTTGATTATACACTTACAAATAGAATTGGTTGCTCTCTTCACTTCTCTTTCAGCTGTAAATAATACTGCTCTTTTATGATGATTATTTTTCATGGAACATAATGGAGCATGTTTACATAAAATGACTGAGAATACAATTACATCTCTACATACCCTCCATGCAGTGTGTGGTGTGTGCTGATTGACATAGGATGATATCACCTTATATAAGAAACATACTGAAAATGTATTATTTGCCCATTGAAAGCTAATGCCATCTGCATAGTTTGTTTCCCGAAGCTAAACAATAAGAGAAAATAGTAACCTGAAGCTTGTAGGCATATAATTATTTATTGAAATATGAGGAAAAATTCCATCAGCTGTAAAGAAACTCCCCATAACAGGAAGTGGCATCATGACAAGGGGTCGGTATGACAGCATGGGTCAAAGGTCGTAGACAAGCAGAGGGTCAGCATGTTCAGGAGGTCTGTGTCTGGCTGTGTGTGTGTGTGTGTGTGTGTGTGTGTGTGTGTGTGTGTGTGTGTGTGTGTGTGTGTGTGTGTGTGTGTTTGGTGGTGTTTGCGGACATCCAAGGCAGCTGCAGAACTTGATCAAAACACACAGAATGAGAGGGAGGGGTTGATAGAGATTGTCTGATCAATACATACAATTACTGGGTGGGGGCAACAAGACGTCATGGGGGTTAAAACCAAAGATTTAGCTGAAAGAGCTTTTTTTTCTGTCTTCTTTAAAAAACACACTATACTCTGAATGAATACTGAATCAATTAACCACCAACACTTACAAAAGCAGAAATGCCATGTCATTGTAGAAAATCTGAAGTCACAGACAAATGTGAAGCTGATGAAGTGATGTTTTTGAAGTGTACCTGTATGTACATCCTGTATGCATACATAAACATCTAAGGGACATAGCAGAGGTTCAAGGAATCGACACGTTTCTGTGTATTACATGACGGGGCTCATATGTAGTTAAGTGTTGTGATGTATTGTAGGTAAAATGGTGTAAGACAACAACAATAGAATTCCACAAACGGAGAGTACGGAATGCCAAACGAGTGGGTGATGAGCTTAGAGAAAATCTGTTTGTTCATTCATTTTGGACACATCACAGGTAACCACAACTCACGAGACAGATGCAGTCTTTGGTATAGAACAAACAGGACTGAAACGTAGAAGAAGCTTGAGCTATTTGAAATTCAATGATAAAAAGGGACGCAACAAGAGTATCCAGTCAAACCCATTCACTTAAATACAACACTTCTCTTTTCAATTTACAGCTCACTCTCATAGACATTTTAAAAGAAAAGCGAGAATTTCTAAGATCATTATTTTGTTCCTGAACTGCATCGGAAAACTACTATTTAAAAAACAAAAACATGCTACAGTAAACAAATATATTTGGTGTTGACACCTTGTGCTTAAAACACAAGGACGAAAAACCAAAGACGCAATAAATTATCTTCATTATTAAGCGTAACCAGTGACATACATCGAAAGGTAGAACACTGAAAAAAAATAAAAACAGTTCTACAACAAGTGTCTGAAACGGAACCCTTCCACAATAATGCAATTATTATTGAAAGCCAATAGAAACAGATAGAAATTCTATTGTAAGTGAGATTCCTTTCTGATTTTAGTGTCTCGCGACATAATTAAGTACTGGTCAAAGAAAGAAAAAGGAGTAAAAACACTGTACACACCAAAGAAAGCCAACCAGAGGAATCCTTTCTGTTTTTTGTTTTTTTAGGAAATCATTGCTTTGCAATTTCGCTTCATCACGGTTCTCTCCCACAGGACCGCATGAATGTAAACACCTCTTGAAATTATTCTTCTTTTTAAATTTTTTACAACATTAATACTTTATATATATATTTGTACATATTTTCATTCACATCTGCACGGTTAGCTAGCATGGTAATGAAATAAGGCAAGACTCACATAACTGTGACATCACAAATTTATAATACTGATAGTTAAGGTTTTGTTAACTTCTTTTTTTGTTCTGCAGCAGGCTTTGGTCTGTTCGGACGAAGGCAGCTTTTCTCCTCCTTGTCTCCAGAATCATGCTTTTTGTTCCAGTTCTCAATGAAAGGGCTTTTTTATGGGGGGGGAAGGGGGTTGGGGGGTACAAATACATTTAGCTTTGATTGATAACGTTCAAATAACTTATCTATGGTGTGTAAAACTGATGTTACTGAGGTAAATGGTAAACATTTTTCAGATATTTTTCAGTTTTTGGGAGAGGTGGTGGTTACAAAGAGGAGTCACAGAATGACCACTAGAAGGAGGGAATCCCTCCTTTTTGTTCTCTTCTTTTGTTTTCACATGAATTAATTGTGTTCATTGAGATCCTTTTGAAAGAGGGGCTTAGTACATGTACTGTGCCCACCAGTTGCCCCCTTCTGTAAGTCTGTCTGTGGCATGTCAGTCCTCTACTGTAGCTTGCGTGTCTCTGAAACAGATATGGCAAAAAAGAGTCTCCAGTCCAGCTGACAGTCAGTCCATTGTCTGATACAGTACCAACACTGACAACCATGGGCCAGTCTTAAGAGAGTGCACCAATGTTACAGCTCCTGCCAGAAGTCCTCACCATTGGCAGTATAGAGTAGCAGGCTCTCGTCTAAGCACAGAAGCCTTTTACAGTGTGAGCGGTGCATGATAGTCATAGTTTGTTTGAACTTCAGTCTGCCAGTCCTTGCATCACCTTGACGGTTTATGTTTTTATTAAAAGCAGAAAAAGGTCTCTCCCATCCTGTACAGTTTGTCAAATGTAGAGTTTTCAAGCGGTTTTCGCTGTTTGCAGATGCCTGGTCAGGGGGAACCACGTCTGTCTTACTCAGAGTAAAGGGATGTGTGTGTGTGTGTGTGCGTGTGTGTGTGTGTGTGTGTGTGTGTGTGTGTGTGTGTGTGTGTGTGTGCGTGTGCGAGCGTGTGAGCGTGTGTGTGTGTGTGTGTGTGTGTATGTGTGTGTGTGTGTGTGTGTGTATGTGTGTGTGTGTGCATGTGCTTTTGCTTGGGTGAGTGTTTTATGCATGGATAGTTGATGGACATATTGAATGGGAAGGACTAATGCTCCCTATCCCAGAATCACACAGTCTACCCTGGGGGGGGTGGGGTGGAGTGTGTGTGTGTGTGGGGGGGGAGGGGGGGGGGGGGTGCGGTGTGTGTGTGTGTGTGTGGGGGGGGGGGGGGGGGGGTGGAGGCATGGGGGGCATTAGCCATAGCATTAGCATGGGCGAGTCCAATCTGTAGTTAAGGTCGGAGTCTCAGTGAACAGAACAGAAGAGTTGCATTCAGGCTCAGCCCTCATCAGTCCTATCAGTCTCTCAGGCTCTCTTGGCGTGCAGCATCTCAATGAGCAGGTTGTTGCAGGGCACGTCTCCGTTCAGGTGCTTGTAGTAGAGGTACTCCTCCGCCTGCAGGCTGATGGCTCGGATCTCAGGAAGCCGCAGCAACAGCTGGCCAAACTTGTCTGTCTGCTGCGGATAGTTGCACATGACATAGTCCAGCAGCGCTGCGTTGACCTGCTCCTGAACATTCTCCACCAGGTGGAAGTTCTCCAGGTTCTTCACGTCTACAGACAGGAAGAGGCGGGGACAGGAAGAGGCGGGATAGGAAGAGGAAGAAGAGGGGGGAAATGGAAAATTGTGGTTAATACTTTGAGATAGGACACGTTTATGTGTAGATAGGTTTATGTCATATGCTTTAGTGATCTTTCTAGTGGACCAAACGCTTTCATCTGGTCGTGTTTGTCAACACACGTTCTCATCCAGAGTGATTTGGAATGATGTGGTGGATGATTCTATCGGACAAATATGAAAGAATACACTGCATGACGAATACCCCCTCATGGTCTCTTTTCTCTGGATCCTCTCAGGAGAGTAGAGTGGAGAGAGAATCAAATGAAAGAAGAAAAAAGAAAGAAAAAAAAAGCTGTCCTCAGAGATTCTCTCCCCATGAGTATATGAATTATGTAGGACAGAATTACAACCATGGCCCACTCCTCAGACTGCATGTGTGAGTGCTGGGGAGCCATGCAACAACACACCTGGCTTTTTATATGTTTTTTTAAAGCCACATAATATATTTTTTACCATTAACAATCTTTTAAAAAAATGTATTAGAATTATTATTCTTTAAGATCAAAGCATGACATTGTTTATAACCAGTTTGGATTTTATGATCCATTGTCACAAAATCAGTCATCATGTACTGCAATACTTTCTTATTTAATGCAGTTTTATCAGAAATAAATACACCACTAACTGGCTATGAATGTTAGTTACTTACATACAGTACAGCACAGTATGTGCACCTAATGAATCTGTGGCATACTGTATGGCTGATATATCTAATCAGATGCAGTAAGAGGTGTGTGTGTGTGTGTGTGTGTGTGTGTGTGTGTGTGTGTGTGTGTGTGTGTGTGTGTGTGTGTGTGTAATCTTTTATTAATCTGTTTGACCCCAGGTTGAGTGGGCTCTGGGAGGTCTTGTGCTATCGGTCCTAATGGGGAGTGACACGCACACACACACACACTCACACACACACACACACACACACACACACACACACACACACACACACACACACACACACACACACACACACAAATACTCTAGCTAGCCCAGCCTACACTAATGAACCAGCTGGCTCACACACACACACACACACACACTCACACACACACACACACACACACACACACACACACACACACACACACACACACACAGTTTCTTATTCTCTCTCTCACACAGACACACACACACACACACACACACACGCCCTCACCCCCTCCCCAGACACACTCGGGCTGTGGAGCGTCAAGGGGGAGAGAGAGGGGGGAGATACATCAGCAACTAATGAGGTCTGGCGAATGAGAAGTCAGTCCTTCAAGGCACCTCCATCTATGATACTGTGTGTGTGTGTGTGTGTGTGTGTGTGTGTGTGTGTGTGTGTGTGTGTGTGTGTGTGTGTGTGTGTGTGTGTGTGTGTATATGTGTGTGTGTGTGTGTGTGTGTGTGTGTGTGTGTGTGTGTATATGTGTGTGTGTGTGTGTGTGTGTGTGTGTGTGTGTGTGTGTGTACCCTGACCCCTGTGTGACACTAAGAGGCTAAATAAGGCCAAGCGGAGGGCAGGAAGGGGAGGGGAAGGCCATCCAATGACAAAAGACCCACCAAACAAACATGACATGTGCTTTTTCCTGCTGCCACTCAGTTGTCTGACCTCTTACAGTATGTTCCTCTCACCCTCCTCAGCTTCAGCAGAATGAGCTGGAGAGCCAGCGACCTGCTCCACCAGGAAACAGCACTGTGATAGCCTTGCCTCACAAGCCAGATTGATACATGATATACAGATATCATACAAATATATAATGTATAAGTATAGACGCATGTATTATTATAGATAAAGATACACAGGTTTGGCGGAACAGAGGATTTGACTAAAACACAATCCAATCTAGCTACTGTAGAAGGCTAGAACAATTACTACTGTAAGGAATCAGATTCTCTTTTCATTTTTAAATTCAGCCTTGACATTAGTCTATATATATATATATGTATTCAGTATCAATGCCTGTAATTGATTAAATTATCTTCCCCCAATATGTTTAGGTTAGCCCGGATTACACTGGCCAAAACACATGAGATGTTGCCATGGTTTCACAGTAAGTAACTCATGGTGTGTGTGTGTGTGTGTGTGTGTGTGTGTGTGTGTGTGTGTGTGTGTGTGTGTGTGTGAGTGAGGGTTAAGGTGGGGGTGAGGGTGAGGAAGGGGGACTAAGGGAGGGGGACTGGGGGTTGAGGGAGGGGGGGGGGGGGTGAGCCCAAAACTACAGAGATGTACAACCCAATGTTTCTGTCAGGCTAATTAGAGAAAAATGAGGCAAAAAGAGCCATTTTAATTGCTAATTATTACGAGGCCCCCTTTTGAAAAAAATAATGAAAGGGGCTCCCGAAAAAACACACACTGATGATCGATGACAATGGCTTGATCTCTTTTCCCCCTGCAAGCAAGAGAGAGCGGACAAGCAAACCAACACTCAGGTTGGTTGAGGAGGAATTATGTCTAATTTTGACATAAATCAAACAGATGCAAGAGAGGTGTCTTAATGCTGGCCTACTGACGGGGGAGAGGCGGACGGGAGGACGAGGGGGGGGACATATTCTGATCAACGCTGCCAGAACGAAGTCAGGTTGAGGCTGTAAGTGTGGTAAGCACTCCTCTCCTCTCCTCTCCTCTCTCCTACTCCTCTCTTCCATCTCTCCGTTGAGTCACTGAGGGACTAATTATCAACTTTTTTTCACATGAAATAGGCTCAGTGTGCTCTCCTGTGCACACTGAGCCCAGGAAACCCCGAGGTCCCGTGGAATACATTGTTTCGTTTGACGAGCGATCGTGCCGAAGCCCACGACCCTCCACACACACACACACACACACACACACACACACACACACACACACACACACACACACACACACACACACACACACACACACACACACACACACTCTCTCTCTTTAACGAACCCTCAATACACTGCTGTGACTTTTAATTAGACTAGATCAGCTCTGCCTTGTATCCAGAAGATTCATTCAGATTGGTGAGTGTGTGTGTGTGTGTGTGTGTGTGTGTGTGTGTGTGTGTGTGTGTGTATCTGTTCTCTGACTCTCTCACAACCCCCATTCCATCCACAGCCTGCCCTAGACACACACACACACACACACACACACACACACACACACACACACACAAACACACACACATGCAAATACCGTACACACACTATCACTGTACTGTGATCTTGTTGATGCTTTACAGATTCTCTGGTGAGAAATGTGTCTGACTAAGACAATAATGCAACCATGTGGTCAGTATGTTTCCAGCCATGCCCCTGAGCATCACTGCAGTTGGGACTGTTTACTTCACATACCGTCAAACAAAAAGGTGACTGAACAGGTGAAGATGACGAGGAACACGACTCCAACATCTTAAAGCTCCAAAACAACAAACAGAGAAGTAAACAGCTGCCAATAAAGCCTACATTCGACGTGAGGCCTTTAAACGTGTGAGTGAGCGACCAGTGAATTCCTCTGGGCGGGACTTTGTTCACCTGTCCAATGATATCTCCCTGCTAGGATTTATAGCCAATCTATGCAGAGTTTATTTTTACGACGGTGGTAGTGAAATGGCGGTGCCACAAAGGGCAGGGAGTGGCAGTGGGTTGGTGGTGTTAGGAGTGAGTTAGAAGTCTAGGGCTGTTACTCTGTTATACCCTTCTTTTACAACCACACTGTAATCTCCCAACCCCAGTCTTGTCAATGCCCCCATGTTATTCATTATTAACCTGGCTTCCAGCCTGGCTCCAATCAGGGAGGGGGGAGGCAGAGGAACCTGCTGACCTAGTCTCTGAGTGAGCCAGAGGGAGGTTGAGAGTGGGCCCTGAGAGTGTCACTCTTGTAGGGAATGTCCAGGAAAGTGTGTGTGTGTGTGTGTGTGTGTGTGTGGGGGGGGGGGGGATGTGTGCTGAAAACAGACAAGGAATAAGGCCAATGGCCGCCCGGTCACTGTCGCTGAGATTGATACTATTTGTCCTGCTGAGCCACTGGCTGTGTAATTCTATACAGTACAGTACATTGCAACATGTTTCCACCCACTCTGTGATGCTGTGCACATTTTGCTTGAGAACTTCTATTGGTGTAATCTATGATCTTTCACACACGCACACGCACACGCACGCGCGCACACACACACACACACGCACACGCACACTCTACCACATCCACTTTCCCAATACACCACATCCCCTCTGATCTCATCAATACCTAATTAACAGCTTTACATGAGACCCTCCTTTCTGTCTCTCATTCTATCCCGTATCTACAGTATCTACTGAACGTGCTGCCCGGATCCCTGGAGCTCTCTGCTTCCTTGTTTCCTCCAATTCCCACCCGGGGAATTCCTATCTCCTCCATGAGTTCCCACATCTAAGAATAAAAGTGGAAAACTGGGGCTGTGAGCCTCTTAACATTTAATGGGGTCTTTGAGGCTATTCACTACAGAGTACCAGGTTAGCAAGCTAACATAAGATAACATAACAGCTTCAATAGCGTACATACATGCCATGCATAAGTAAGTACAGCGGAGTTTATGGGCCGTCACATTGGGCCATTATCGAATTCAGCAGAGTTTTGATCTCCGATAAAGATACAAGGTTCTACTATACTATACATATGCACACTCACTGCCAACTACACTCTATCTCACCAGTACACACTATCTATCCCAGCTAAAACTACAGCCTGTGTCTTTCTGGCTGGTAATGATGAGGCGGCGGCAGCCAATGTCAGATCTGGGACAAAACAAACAAAACAGACGTTGCCCATTATGGGTAAAAGACCAGTGCTAGCCCTCAAGCTATCTACAGTACAGAGTGACCAATTCAAACCTGCTCTGAGGCAAAATAGACAGTGTATTCATTAACAACATATAATAAGCATGATCTCACAACAGCTCCTGTTTCTCAGTCTGATTGGTCCGTTGATAAGCCAGTGGGGACAGGCTTTTGTCAGCATGTCAGAATAAGGCATGAAGGCTCAATTTGCCCTCCCCTCATCAAACCTCCGGGACCTCTGAGGACCAACGCCGGGCGGCTATGAAAGAGAATTAAACAGGAACGGTCCAGTTGGGGATATATTAAGTCAAATCTAAGCCTGCCGCCTACTGACTGCTGTTGTTGTTGTTGTACTAAGCAGGTAGTGCTAGTCAGTCCCGGCGCTAGCAAGACTCAGAGAGGACGGGAAAAGCGCCTTAGGTCTGATGAAATAAACAAGAGAAAGGCCCAGGGGTGAGAGCACGAAGCCCCTCTTGTTACTAATGCTAGCTGAGAGGCACAGGGGGGGATTCCTCCTGAGGTGAAGGGAAATACATTTACATCCATTCATTTCTGTCTGCCGGCCGACTACGCCACTGCTATTAAGTGCTATGAGACCCGGCATGGACGGGGCATGGGAGGGGAGGTTATGTCTTGAAGAATAATCACTACAAAATCCCTCCCCACCCAACCCACCCCCTTACAACTCACAGGCTCACAGGCCTGTCTCACAGCACACTGTCCACCCAAACGTTTATACAGTATTGGTGGATTCTTGTTTACTCTGAATGAAATTCAATGAAAGCCACACTGCGGCAAACCTGGAAAAATATTCATGTTTTGTGTGTCTGTGAAAATACAATCAGAAGAGGGACATTGAGAGACTTGTATCAGCAATGAGACCCCAGCCTCAACCCTTCTGACCCTTCTTTAGCTTGTCTGTTAGGTGTAACTGCTTTTTCTTCTTGAAGAGAAAAAAAGAGAGACTTGAGTTCATAAAAAGAACAAACAAGAAACAGGGGGGCAAGAAACAGGGAGTGTTTGGGGATGGGGTACTGCTGGTGGTTGTGGTTGGTGGGTGGGGGGACCTGGTTTGCATTCAGTGCACTTTCACACCCGGGCTAATTACATGCGTGTATGAGCAAGGGGGGGCACGTCAACGCTTCTTATTTATGATGAAGTGACAGAAAATCATTGGGGGGTCAAGTATCCCCCCTTTCCCCCCCTAAACTCCTGGAGCAGCAGAAATCCCGCCCAGAAGTGGAGAAACCTCGCCTCTAATGAGCCCATTAAAGCCCAGCTCCCATCAATATATTTCTCTCATTCTTTCTCTGACAAAATTTGAATTAATAATTCAGCGCAAATGCCTGGGGATGTATATTTTCTGTGTGAAGGACAGTTAATCCATAGCGTCATTTTTTTCACCCTTCCCTTCTCTCTCTCTCTCTCTCGCTCTGTCTCTCTCTCTCTTTTCAGACGTCTTCCCATCGCCCCCCTCTTCCTCCTCTCGTCTCGTCTCGTTTGAAGCTTGAACAGAGTAGAGTGCTGACTAAAGAAACAGATTGACATTTGCAATCCGCCCCCCTCTCCCCCTCTCCCCCTCTCCCCCTCCCACCTTTACGCTGTGATTCTAGTCCCCTGTCTTGACTTTAGTGTAAATTGGAGTTTAATTTTATTCCTCTATGTTAACGTTAGCTGCCGTGGTCTCTCTGCTCTGCCTCCGGGGTAATGTAACATGACATGTTTGCGTGCTGCCTGTCAAGGCAGAGCTGATTTTGAGGAGCACTGCTTCATTGGGTCATTCCAGTGTGGTGAAGGGTGGGAAATGATAAATCAGGAACAATAGTGGGAAACAACTAGTGAGTTGAGGAAAACCACAAAAAAAGTATGTAGCTCAGTGTTATGTTAAAAGAGCGTCTCTAATTCATTGATTGATTTTGTTGCAGGCTGTATTTGAGCAGAGAATCCTGTTGTTCAAAGCAGGGACAGGAGACAGTGGGACTGAGAGAAGCGACATCAGGAGAGGGATCAGAGGTATCTAACATCCAACTCGTATACTACTTCCCTAGTGTTGATGAAGCACACACATACTTCTACCCGGAATGCCTGGGATAACAAATGCCAACGGGCGATGATGCCAGGGGGCACCCCAGCACAGCACTGCTCTGAGACAGCTTACACAATCATGCTCAAGTGTGGGCATGCATGCCTGCTAGACAGCTGGCACAGCCCTTTGAGTTCCTTATATGCCTGTACCGTCGACGGGCATGGCATGGCCTCTGTCCTCTCTGTGACCTCTAACCTTACCAATCCCCAACACCCCATCAGCCATTTTGACACAGACTTCCATTTTGGCTCTGAGACTGAAGGAGAGTGTTTTGATTGATTGATTGATTGATTGACGCCCCCCGCCCCCCACCTTCCTTTGTCTAAATCTGTCCCTCCCCTCTTACCCCTTGTGTCCCTTATATTCCAACACTTGCTCCGCAGGTTTCTATTACACTCACCAAAGACTGATGAGGAGACATTTTTTCCAGAGGGGGTGGGGGGGGGGGGGGGGGGGGGGGATGGAAGCAAAGACAGTGCACTCCACAGACAGCTTTGTTACTTTAAATACACCAGAGCACAAACAGGGCAGGGGGAGAAGGGAGGAAGGGAGGGGGGCAGGCAGGCAGAGAGAGAACAAGAGACAGGGCCAGAGCACCTGTTGGATCATCTGTGCTTTAAACGTTTAATCACTGTCTCCAGTTACCACCCCGCTGTCCCCCCCCCCCCCTCATCTCTCCCTCCCCCTCCCTCTGTTCTCTGCCAGGGGATCCTGTAACCACATTGTGAGAGGGAGCCGTCACTAGTCGCAAGGCCTAGGAGGCACATCGAGTAAAGAGAAGCTAAGCTCTCACACTGCGGACCACCTGACTGCCATAGCTCACACGTCACGTCTGACGCCTGACGGACTGACGCCTCTCTAGTGTGTACATTCAGTAGATGGCGTCCAAATGCCAGGTGGTGTCACGATGCCAGGATGCCCATTTGTAACGTCAGGACATGCATGATCATGTACATTATCACTATCAAGTTAGTCCTACAGAAGCCATTCAGTTTAGCAAATTAATTAATCTTTGACAATGACCTTCTAAACATATCCAAACACTGTCTAAACATGTTGCTGTGTGCTTTTAATATCATATCATATCATATCCCTTGAGTGTTATTGTAGGTTTACATGGGTGGTGCTGTCCAACCTATAACTTCTCTTTTTGGAGAAAAATCTATTTCAAATGGCAAATGAGTTACATTTATTAAAATGTTATTAAATTACAAATAGTAATTGCCATCATGAAGCTGTGTCACATTTATTGTCCGTGAGGATTTATGAAGTTATTAATGTACAAATGTAAAGTGCTACTACCATTCAGGTTTTAAGAGCTTCACAAATGATTGACAGACATGGTGTGTATAGCCGTGGTCTATTTCATTGCCTGTGTGTTTTTGCACATTTGACCTGTGTTGCACAGCTTAGGGAGCTGCGGCAGCCTTTGGTCTGCTGTGTGTGTGTGTGTGTGTGTGTGTGTGTGTGTGTGTGTGTGTGTGTGTGTGTGTGTGTGTGTGTGTGTGCGTGCATGTATGCGTGTGTGCGTGTGTGCGTGTGTGTGTGTGTGTGTGTGTGTGTGTGCGTGCATGTATGTGTGTGTGCGTGTGTGCGTGTGTGCATGTGTGTGCATGCGTGTGTGTGTGTGTGTGTGTGTGTGCGTGTGTGTGTGTGTGATAGGGACAGCTTTATAGATGACCACGGCACTAGAAATCTCGGGGAGGGATCGATGGAGAAATGACAGCTCTCTATGTAGGGCTTGTGTAACTCCTTATCTGTGTTTGTGTGTGCAATGTTTAAATAAGGCCCCGGCTGGTGGTGTGATCGATACCCGTCCTGATCGTGGCAGTTACACTTTCTCTCCTCTCCCACCAGCCCAGCCTGACACTTACTCATCGGAGATGCACTATAAAATAATGCTCTGAATATTTTTTTTCATTCTCATATTCAGGACAATAAGTCTTGTTTAAAAAGATCAATATGCCATGTTCATCGATCTTACGTTATGTTAACTGAGCTACAGATAAGCAAAATCATTTTTCACGTTTCGACGAGATCATGTGAGATCACGCTAAATCGACGACGACAAACAAAATTGGACTCAATTAATCCTAAAACAAGAATCATTCCTTAAAATGATAAAAAGATTTCTTATCGGTATTCTTTTTTTCGTTCTTTTCCAGCACAGCCCCAGTGTCTCCATTGGGCCCAGAGTAGAGTAGAGTAGAGTAGAGTAGAGTAGAGTAGCCCACCCTGAGCTGCACTCCCTGCCAGACCTTTGCCTTTAATTGGTGGAGAGTGAGGTAGCTAGCACTGCGGCTGTACTAGTGCTAAACCCACGGTGAAGCATTAGCATTGCAGCGAGCGGATATACCTGTACATAATGATAACCTCAAGCACCGCGCTGCGGGGACCTCCGGTCATGTAAACAAGCGCTCTCCGCGCGGCCCTTTTGGCCCACAGCTGGGCCGCTTTTGCTACCTAGATGAGGTGTTTGGCCGGGGCGAGGCGTTGGGCCGCCCGTGTGGCTGAAAGTGTGTGTAATGAACTTGAGATCCATTGATCGGGATTGAGAACGTGCGCCACAGTTGTTTGCCCCAACAGGATCACTGATGGGCCGATGCTGCTCATAAATCTTTGAGCACGCCTGCGCTGCTGCACTCCACCGTACCTGTTTAGATAACAGCTTCAAATGCATCCTTTTCAATTCCGATGATGGACGGCTAGGAGTAAGGTGTGATTATTTTATTATTGCAGGGGTGGGGGGTTGGGGAGGGGTGGGGTGGGGGGGGGGGGGTGGGGTGGGGGGGGGGGCATAGGTCTTTGGTATTAAGCATGGAGGAATTACAGATCCACAACAGAATATGGAATATTATGAAATGCTATAACCATAGCCTCTGTATGTGAAAATATCCTGAGTGAAAAACATCCAACAGCGCAAACATGTTTTGTGTGTGTTCCCCCGTTTCATGTTCTTGCCCGGACATGCATCCTGTTTCGCCGAGCCCCCCAGAAGCCCTCACTGAATCACATGATTGATATTTCCAGTGCAGATATCACTTAGAAAAACACCTGACATGCAGGCAGCACGCCATGTACGGCACCTCTCACCTCCCCACTGCTAAGTACCGAGCTGGCAGAGCAGGCGGTGCCGAGTCTTATGCAGCCGGTAATAAAAGTTGAACATTGATTTTCTGTAGCTGCTTGTAACTGTTAATGTTGATACATCAATAGCCCAAAGGAAGGCACAGGGGCTTAATAGGAGGCCGAGGAACGTGGAGATACAGCGAGGGCCCGGCACTAAATCACGGGATCTATCCACGCGGATCGATAAGACAGTAACTGCAAGTGTCCCTCTGCTTTCCTAATGTTTTATAATAAACTGACAGGCCTGTAATAAGGGGCGAGGTAGAGGAGAGAGAGAGAGAGAGAGAGAGAGAGAGAGAGAGAGAGAGAGAGAGAGAGAGAGAGAGAGAGAGAAAGAGAGAGAGAGAGAGGCGGTTTTGCCCTGCACCAACATCTATAGCTCACCCACCGCTAAATCACACCGCGCGGGAGGGGGAGGAGAGGAGGAGAGGAGGAGAGGAGAGAGGAGAGGAGAGAGGCTTTTTTCATAAGAAAACTTTACAGAGCATCCATTTACCAAGTGACTCTGTCTGAACCCTATGTGGCCCACAGATGCAGTAAGATGGTGTATTGATGAAAGCCCACAAAGATTAGACAACATCGCTGTATTACTTTAGAACCTGCCGATGGCACAGTGAGTTAGAGTGTGTTAAATTCTACTGTCACCACACTGTACAGCCATCACTGTTGGCTAGGCCTCCTCTTATCATTCCTATGATGATGGGGTGTGTTTGTAGCCTACAGACGGGGACTGTCCATGTCTATTTTGTCTCTCTCTCTTTAACATTCAGATCAACCAATCATGTGTTTACCATATGTAATGTAAAGTAGTGTAAAGACCATTGTGTATCTACTGAATAGGTCTTGTAGTTTCAACCAAAACATTTTTTTTTTCTGAAATACTTTGTGCAATAAAAAGGTATTCTAAAAACACGTCATGAAATATTGTGTCCCTCTATGTCGATATGAAAAGTATATTCTTTTGCAAAGCACAATTCTAACATCAATCTGTCATAATATTTGCTACAGCATATTGTTGAACCTACTGAAGTAGCCTAGAATCTCGGAGTCTCTGGAGATAACCCTTGTAACACAACATGATGTAGTCTCTGGAGATAACCCTTGTAACACAACATGATGTAGCTCTTTTCTACTATCAGTCCTTTATCAGCAGTCAGTGTTGAGGGCCAGCCAGTCAACTTTCTGATAATGGAAGTTGTTAGAGATTAGAAAACGTGTCAACGTAATCCATAATTCAAATTGACACCAATGGGCTATCAGATAAGATATAAAAAGAGAGGAAAAGAATGAAGCGATAGCCGATAGATTGGAGTGATGCTCCGGGAGATACGTGGAGTGTCGAAATCTGTTGGGAGCGCAGGGGTGGAATTTCCAGTAAGTTTGGAATGTAAGGCAAAAGGTAGAGGGGTCAAGGGTGAAGTGCTCTAATTCAGCACCCAAACCTCAGCCCCCCTTCTTAATCACAACAGGCTGCCATCATGCCTGGTAATGGTACCAAACTGGAGATCTGGAGCTTTTAAAGCTTGATAAAGTCTGAAAGCCCTTTTAGAGTTCTCATTACAAGGCATGCCGTTCAAAGTGGGGCCTGTGAATGTCAACAGGCTTGCTTTTTTGATTTCCAGAAGAACAAAAATCAAGAAAGAAATATTAGGTTCATTGCTTTGGGGTCGCTACTTCCCCTTCTTGATCAGATGGGAAAAATGTCAGGCCACTCAAACTGATTAGAGGCTTTTCTGTCACTAAGTTCAAGCAAATGTCAGGACAGAGGGACTTTTTATGCTGCAACACCATTGAAAGAACAGTGGCTACTGAACAAATGTAGAAGATAATGTGAGAAAATCCTGTATGTTTGAGAAGTTGATGAGTCCAGTGGTTTTTCATCAACCGACATTTGGTGAGCACTTCGCTATAGTTCAAAACAAAATTATATGAGAACCACTAGATACATTTCCTGTATGCATGCTGCACTTTATGTACCACAGACATACATTTTCTTAGAGCCTTTACTTCCATATTCACCTCTCTAATTCATTCCATTACTGTCTTTATTGGACTACCCCCCCCCCCCCACACACACACACACACACACACATCCCCTTCCTCCAGCACACACAGACCCCCCTCCCCTCCTCCCACACACACACAGACACACACAGACACACAGACACACAGACACACACACACACAAACGCACGCACGCACGCACACACGCACGCACGCACGCACGCACGCACGCACGCACCACACACACACACACATGTGCCTGGACCCGATCATGGTTTATGTGTATTGATCACGTTCGCGCCACACACACGACTTCCACCAGATGACTTACAGCCCACTGCCAAGCTGCTTGGCTCACTGGAAAAACAACCCTACCCCTATTATCTTGCATTTAATTAAGACGTAGCTGCAGTTTTATGCTCCATTATTTGGCCCCTGCCCGGGTCTCCCCGGGTGTAAATATTGAACCGTCGCCGCCTCCGAATGTTAATCAATCCCCACCGAATTCCAAATGATTTGGTTCGTTTCAGGAAATGAATATTTGGGGGGCATTATGGGGCCGGCTGTGCATGCATTACTGAACTCCCCTGCTCA
>NC_139660.1:15197658-15205793 GCF_951799395.1 Argentina silus | reverse complement strand
AGACTAGGCGGAGGAGAGTAGGAATCTCTTCCCTGAAGTGAACACTTGTCCACTCCCCTACACAGATATAAAAGGATTGGTGTAAGCATGTGCTTTTAACCCAACCCTACGCTTTTAAATCTGTGTATGGGACACTAAAACAACTGATTGATAAGTCATTGTTCTTTTTTTTATGCTTGACTTTCATATGGAAGTGTCATGATGATGTCAAAGTATTCTCCCGTTGCCATGAAACAGGGAGACCTTGCTTGTGCATTCATACTGATCTCTGCCATACAACAATTTGCCTGCATTTTTACAGGACACAGACAGTAGCAGTCATTTTTTGGCAGTAATTTCTAGTGTTTGATCCCAAGAAACCAAATAGCCGTATGAATTAGACTTCTAAATGTTCCATATGTATCGGCTGCTACTTCAGATTCTTCTGAAGGCCTGATGATGAGTGAGTCTGGATGGGGCACCAGTTGACAGGCAGAGGAGGGGTGGCGAGGGCCTGTGTTCAAAGCCTATGTTGGAAGCTATATGAGGGCTGGGAGGGAAAAAGGGGAGGGAGGGAGGGTGGGAGGGATGGAGGCAGGGAGGCAGGGAGGGAGGGAGGGAGGGAGGGAGGGAGGGACAGGCGGCCGGTGGCATGTTCTAAGCCCGTCCTCCCAGGGTGTCGTGTGTCGGTGCATTACTGAGCTAATCCCCCATGGTGCACTGGGGCCATTCCGACATCGCAGTGCCTGGCCACAAGCGCTCATGCAGGGACGGCAGCAGGGAGCACGGTGGGGCACGCCATCCCCTCCAGGTGCCCATTACCCATGACCAATCGCCATGGGTTGCCTGCCCAGATCCTCCTAATATTTACCCAGAGACCAAAGACAGGACAGAACAACATCAGATATCATCAGATATCATCAGATATCATAGGGGGCTGTGAGGTTACTGATGTGGCCCTGCAGTACAGTATGTTGTCCATATTAAATGCCTCAATGTCCCATAAGTAGTGAGTGTGTGTGAATGAGTATGTTTTTGGTAGTAGTAGTAATGGTACTGATGAGGGGCCCTGTCTTTAGCACTGTGCTGTCACCCCTGGCCTGTTGGAGAATAATGGGAGATAATGAACGGTTTGAAAGGCTCTCCCTCCCTCCCTCCCTCCCCCGTACCTCCCCCCCTCCCTCCCCCACTGGCCCCCCAACACCAGCTGTTCATTAACCAAAATATGCAAACGAGACCTGGTCCTCTACCTCCCCTGACTATCACTCCCCCCCTCCTGCCCTCCCTCCTCCTCCTCCTCTCTCCCACCTTCCCACCAGCTCAGCCCCGCTCACAGCCAGCCCTCGCTAATCAAACGCAGAGCAACGGAGACACTGCTGGGAGTACCAGGCCGCCGCTCATCGCTCGGCACTTTGCACTGGACGTGGGAGGAGAGGGGAGAGGTGGGAGGAGAGGGGAGAGGAGGGGGGGGGAGCTGCGACTCGAGGCGCTCTGTGAGTGTCTGTGTGTGTATCTCTGTGTGAGACTGTGCATTGCGATGACCCCCCCCCCCCCCCTTCATCCTGATATGACCCACTCACTGTCTCTCTCTTTCTCTCTATCTCTCTCTCTCTCTCCGCATGAGTACATGTAATTAAAAATCACACACACACAAACAACATGCACAACTTTTTGACCATGAGTAGTGCTTCAGTGATTCCATCAGTCCACAATTCCTCTGCCCCTGCCCTCACGACACTCTCCTCTCAGAATGTGTGTGTGTGTGTGTGTGTGTGTGTGTGTGTGTGTGTGTGTGTGTGTGTGTGTGTGTGTGTAGTGCAAGATCTAACTGTAAACAGAAGTAACAATACAGCTTCGGACCCCCTTGCTCCGCTTCAATATTTATGGGAGCATCTATTGTTGAAGAACATTTTTGTTGAAGACTAACGTTTTGGAAACACAACCAATCAATAATTAACGCTTCTCATCTCTCTGACAGACGTGCCAGTGTTCAGAAGCATATTCATAATGAGCAATTTCATCACTCTACCCTCTACCTGTGTGGATGTGTGTGTGTGTGTGTGTGTGTGTGTGTGTGTGTGTGTGTGTGTGTGTATGTGTGTACGTGGAGAGGCAAAGGAGAAACAGACTGAGAAATCACAGGTCCTGCTGTGCGGAGTGCCTCATCAGGGCCTCAGGCATCAGCCCCTACCGGACTCCTCGAGGCCCCGCGAAGGTAAATCATAGACTTTTTCTACCTCATGACTGAGGCATGCTTAACCAAGCGCTTTATTTATTTGCCGTTGCTTGGAGTCTTGATGCAATAAGAAAATAAAAAAAATGCATAATTGATTATACTGGTCACATTAGCGTATACCTATAAGCGTAATCTATTTTTAATGGAGAGGTGACTGCACAGGCGGAGCGGTCGATAGTGCTTTAAAGGGTGTTGATCCACGTGTTCTGAGTGGCTGATGAGGTCTACGGGGAGGGCGGGGAGAAGGGGAGAGGGGGCTGAGTTTTGTTAAGTTTTTTGTTGGTGACTCACCTGTTGGCCAGTAACCAATAGGATGGAGCCCTCTTTGGCGTGCATCACCTGCCGGAAAATGTGGTCGAGGATGAGGAGTTCACTCCAGCAGTTCTGGAGGAGCTTCATTTGGTCATCAACCTGCCGTGAGAGAAAGGGAGAGAGACAGAGGATCAGGTGAGTTGTTGATGCTGATGCTAATGTGTCCTGTTACGTGAAAAAGTGGCCCAAAATCAACACTGTGAAAAAATGACAAAGTCAATGATGTATGAAACATTCCTTTCAAAAGCCCTGACAACAATGCTGCATTTCCTCTCGCTCATGATATCACAGGTGTAGTTATAACACTTTTGTGATTCGACAGGTGGGCACAGTAGGAGGTCAATGAACTGGTATTTATATAGGTGTTCTACAGGTGCAGGTAGATGACTTCGCACGCTATCCTGAAGTGTCACTCTGACCCCACATACAAACACACACTCTCCAACACCACCAACTTTCTCATGTGAACCGTGCCATACTCTTCCAGAGACCACACGTCCCTGTTTATCAGTATTTGTCTGGTTTATCTGTTTGCCCAGTGCCACCCGTGGCTGAGTGATTTCATCGCTCACAGTGATTAAGTAGCTAGTTTCTCTGCGGGGCAACAGCCAGTGACTCCCATGCGAGGCAGGTGAGCACTCCGGCACTGACGTACGCCACAGGGTAGTCTGATACACCGCATCTATTGTAGCCACAACCGCTTCCCAGGCCCCTCCATGTTAATCATTACACACTGTCGCCACACACAGAAAGGCCACATTCAGAGCAAAAGAATGAGGAAAAAAAGAGCATCTCTCTCCACTCCCCCCCTCCATTTTTTCTTCAACAAACATTGTCCTCTTGATACTATTATCTGAGGTATGGTGTGTCTGTTGTAGAATGCTTTGGTTGGTGTTGCAGTGTACAAAATACTTTTCGGATGAGGCGGTGAGAATCCTTGAGTTGACAGTCTGTGACTGTGTATTTGGAAAAGTCAATGAAGGTTGAAGAGAGAAGAATGTAGATCAATGGTGTTGGTAACGTACTTCACACAGACAGTGAAAGGAATGCTATGTTATGCACAATGGAACATGCTGTATAAAAGAGCCCATCTGTTTAAATCGTAGTACTCTGATTTTGACGCATTAACTGTGGGTAAACAATGATATCGGTGTGCAAACAAGTGTCTTTGTATAGCACTTTATTACCTTGAATGACACAGATGTAGTCTGAGCCAACTCTGGCGGTATCACCTGTCAACCAGGATTGTTGTGACTGCTGAGGTGACTGTTTACCTTCCACTCAGGCATAATAGCAGTATCATAATAGCCGTCTCATTGAGATTGGCTTGGCAGTGGCAGATCACTGAGCCTCATCGAGGCTAACACCCCAGGCTGTCTACTGTATCAAAGCTCAGGAATTCTGGACGTCTCTCATTCCTCTTTTATCAAAGCAGATATGACAAAATACAACAAAGCCACTCTGACCTTTACCATGACTTCTGACAATATGGTGAACTCTTTTTTTCCCCCCTTTTCTGTGGGGTGACTGGAGGCGACGTACGCGAACAAAATTCAAATGCCATCATTAAAACCATCAGAGAGAATGGGGGGGGTGGTGGGGGGGGGGGGTGAGTTGAGCTCCTTACTGTACTTTAAACCCCCACTGTCTGTCTCGGTTTTTCAGTGCCTCAGCTACAGCACTAAAACACTCTAGGAGAGAGAGGGGGCGGCGATGGGCCAGGCTCCCTGCTCTTCAAAGCTCCCTGTCAGTGGTGCCAGGGTCCTCATCAAAGGGCCATCCTCATGCTGCCTGGCAGGCCCACTGTCCTGACAACTAGGGCCGGGTCATCAAAAGGGGACGAAGGGAGATGAGGGGAGATGAGGGAGGACGAGGGGGGATGCAAGGCGAGAGCAGGAGGAGACCCCCGACTAGTGAAGGGGGTTAGTGACAGCGACGGGATGGACAGGCGTGTGTGTGTGTGTGTGTGTGGGGGGGGGGTTCAGCAACTCTTTAAGTGTCGCTGACACTGGCTGTTTCCCTGACAAGCTCTTCCTTTGCACTGTCAGGGAGCAGAGCGTGACAGGCCCTGGATCTTATGAATCCGCTGTCTGTCCACTCAGATAGCATGAGTACTCTGACAAGAGGGTGGGGATTGCTCCACTGTCTTTAATGAAGCTTTTTGTTTTGATTCCATACAATAATATATTGTAAATGTATTGTTATAGATCTGTATTGTAAAAGTATTGTTAATATAAAGTACCAGTCAACAGCAGATTGTAATCTTTAACAATGTGGTTTCTACGGTACTCAATACGTCATACGATATAAAGTTCAAATGACTGTTTATTGAGCTACACTCGTAAATGGCAGCAATAAAATCACTCAACTGGGGGTTGGTTCATATTTATCATGCAAGACAGTCATGGAAGGTGTACTGTACCATGGCTGGTAAAAAATAAACAAACAAACTAATAAATGAATAAGTAAAAACAGATATACAAAGAAAACATGCACTATCATTGTTTACTTTGTGGAAGATAGACAAACCCCTTCAGTCATTAAGTGTTACTATAAGTGTTAACACATTTTATTGGACTGACAAAATAGGCACTGCAAACCATGTCACCAAAACAACACAACTGAACACTAACACTAAAACTCTAAGTCAGAAGATGGCAACACTATAAACAATGTGAGCCTTGAAAAACATACTTGTCTAGAATCAAAGACGTTTAATGGTTTAGTGAAGATCTCATCTAACTGTTTTACACTATAAGACTCTACTGTATACTTTGACCATTACAATATACCCCTGTCCATTGTCAAACCTGACCTTGAGATCCTCAAACACTCATGGACCTAGACTGGATACACTCATGGACCTAGGCAGGCCTGGTAGAACAGTCCCCCTAGAAGACTGTTAATACACATATAGGTCCAAACTGCTTTCAAACACACATTTTAAGGCTATTTTCAAGGTAAGTTCTTCCAATATTTTTATATCATCACTACTTCTTCTTTTTCAAGCAGGAACCTCTCTTAGCAGCTGTAATGAAAAATACATATCCTCCAAGAAACCAATTTAACGCCTTTATGACCGTTCAGGCGAGAGGGATCAATGCCCAGATCAATTGCTTTGCCCATAGCTTTTGTTCAAAACCACAAGCGCAGATTAATATGATTTTCTTCAGAGAGAGAGAGAGAGAGAGGACTTGAGGGAAATTGAAAAAATAAAATCTAGTGATTTAGACAATTTCGCAATTTTTGGGAATGGCAATTAATTGGAAATGCTGTGGAAAACCCAAAAGTAATGTTTATTCAACATCCCCTGCTAAGAAGAGTCCACTGATAATGGTCTTAAGTCAAAACGGCCAAACATAGTGAAAAGTATTTATTTTTTGGGATTTTTTCTCCTTCTTTTTTTCCTTCGGTGTGTTGGTTGAATGCCACGAGCATTGTTAAGCTTTATGGGTATCGTCGCAGCATAACGAGGGTACACAGCTGGATCTGATTTTAATAAGTAGCTCCATTTTTGATGTGGCCTAATGAACAGATTAATGGAATCTCCTTCAGTGCTCCTTAATGAATGGAGTGAATCACATTATTTTAGCCATGAAGGGAGAAAAAAACACACACCATGAGTTCATCTTCCAAAATGGCATTTACATAAAACAAGGCCCAGATCTTCCCCTCTGCGTGTGTGTGTGTATGTGTGTGTGTGTGTGTGTGTGTGTGTGTGTGTGTGTGTGTGTGTGTGTGTGTGTGTGTGTGTGTGTGCGTGTGTGTGTGCGTGTGTGTGCGCGCGCGTGTGTGTACGTGTCTGTGTGTTTTGCTGGTTGGAAGTGAATCAATGTTGTCTTAGAGAAACAACTACAGGTGACACATTGAAGTTGACATCAATGTGTGGCTCACAAGCAGATATCTTTGAGTTGTCTTCTATTGGCATCTGTTGGTCTGCTGCCGAACAGGCCTGGTTTCTGTTACTAACTTGGCTTGATGCGCTGCTCTTGAACACAACACATTCATTTTAAGCTTGCTAATTTAGGGTATGTAGATTAGGTTTTGTTTGCTCAAATAGTCTTTTAAATCTTGTCTTAATGACCATGGTTGACTATTACAGTACAAAAAAATTCAGCACTTTAGTTTCACTTACTATATATGTGCCTGCTCATACATTGTAAGATACCACCATTTCTAATCATGCTACTATCAATCACATTTTAAAAGTCACACCGTAGCAGTGTAATGTATTGTACACACAAAATAGAGTAAATCCATGGGATGTACCAAGTATGTGACCTACTACAGGGGGGTGCCAGCATTTCAAACTCTCCCTACACCATCTCCAGAGACTGGACCATTGGGTGAGGTTGAATATAAAACCATTAGCCCTGCTGTATTTGTCCCTCTCCATACCTGAGCCTGTGGAAATATTCCTGTCTGTTTATCATGGCACATACAGTCTCCATTTGCGCCTCTCTCTTGCGGTTGGCAGAGTGATAAGCATGCTGGGAAAATGAGCAGGTGGCCACTGGCGCAAGCCCTAATCAGGGGGAATTACAGTCCTCTCCAGATAGAAATGGAAGTTATAGAGTGTACAGCTGTGTTATGGAGTATTATGTCAAGTTGTGTCTACAAAGTTAACGGGCTACAAAAGAAGGCGATGTATAGTAGATTACACACACACACACCCACAACCCCCGCCCCCACACACACACACACACATACACACACACACACACACACACACACACACACACACACACGCTCTGAGGCCTTTTAAGTTCACGGCGCCTGTTTGGGAGAGTTTCGATTTTATATCAGGTATTAGAGAATGTATACACTTACCCCCTGGATACAGAGAAATCCTACATTGGTATTATGACTCAATAGAAATCCCAATGGCCAGACCCCAGACCTACACAATGGACCAGAGACAGCAACTCTTTCCCTTCAACAATGTTGTTTTATCTGTGCTACTGCCACACTATAGCAACTAACTCCAGTTGTGGCTGACTCCGGCACTTTCACATTGAAGTGGACATTTTAGTAAACTACACTGGTTAACATAAAAAAAGTATTTAGTTATTAGACAAGAAACAAAAGCCCTGCTATGAGGAGGCTTCTGATTGACTCCTTTGGGTAAGCGGACTGTCTGCCTCTCTGAGTAGTATATGGGGCGCAAGTGAAGTGTATGTGTGTGTTTGTCTCACACAGTGTCTGATCGATGCTGCGGAGGCATGGAGATTGATCAGTTCCCACGGTGACTGCATTAACAGACTCCGGAGGCTGACCCTTGACCTTTTAAACACACTGTCTTCGATCAGAGCGTCCCCCCTCTCCCTCTCTCCTTCTTTCGTCCTGTCCCATGCCCGTGGCAAAAGGGAAAACAAAAGGCAGAGCTAACCCAGCTCTAATAAGGTCTTGCAGTACAGCCCTAACCTCATCACGCTCCTGCATTGATATGAAACCACTGGAGAACCAAGAGGTGCACCATCTGCTCCAATAACACAAGTGATTGTTAGCCATGTTAGCATGCTATCTTTTCTATTCACTTCAAAATACTACAAATATATTAACAAGTACCTGTTAAAAGACTAAGTTAATTGGTTATATGGTTAACAGA
>NC_139660.1:15187658-15192658 GCF_951799395.1 Argentina silus | reverse complement strand
AGAGAGAGAGAGAGAGAGAGAGAGAGAGAGAGTCAGGGGGAGGGAGTGAGTGAGAGAAGAGAATAAACAATTTTTTTTACAGGAACGCCAAGCAGGGGCAGGGGTCCTTACAAAAACTCACACGCCATCTCCAATTGTGGCTGCCGGGGCGAGGGGGGATATCATCTATCAGTGGACAAATGCGGGGACGAGAATGCTGCTCCTCAAATGAAATAATATATCTTTGAAAGCCTACGCCTGCGCCAGGCCCAAAGCCCATATATCAAACCCTGAGCGTCTGGTGGATCCGGTCCAGGGCCATTAACCTTCCACCTGTTTCCCCCCCTGTCCTTCACCACGCGCCCCTGCCCTTGGTGCTTCTCACAGCTCCTTGTTCATCTTCCCTCTTTTCTCTCTCTCTCTCTTCCCCTCTTACTCTCTCTCTCCTTCTCTCGTGCACCCCTCTCTCTGTCTTTCCCTCTCCTTCTCTTTCTCCCTCTCTCTCTGTCTTTTGCCCTCTCACTCCCTCACTCTCCCTCTCCCTCTATCCCTCTTCCTCTCTCTCTCTCCCTCCCTCCCTTTCTCCTCCCTTTCTCTCCCTAGCTAATGTAAAGCAAGTGAGCGTGCGCGTGAGCCAGCGGGTGAGAGAGAGGGCTCTGTCTGTGGAATAATTCAAATGCAATGGACCAGGGACACAGTTACAAATCTCTGCCAGCTGCGACCGTCACCTCGCACACGCAGTTTGTCAGAGGGGCGCGGCGCCGCTGACCTCCGTGACAAGAGGGACGCCAGAGGGAAGGGGTGGGTGGGTGGTTGGCAGTAGAGGTGTGTGTCCGTGTGAGTCAGTATGTGTGTGTGTGTGTGTGTGTGTGTGTGTGTGTGTGTGTGTGTGTGTGTGTGTGTGTTGGGGGTGGATGGTGGAGGGTGGAGGGTGGAGGGAGGGCGGGTTTTGTGGATATAAATCCCCTTCCCTCCCCCCTTCCTCTCCCTCCTCTGCCCTCGAGTTCACAGATCACGCCTAAAACACCTTATTAATTTCTCTGGTTACGGGGCATAAAAAGCACAATCAGAGCACACACTCTGCACCCTTGAAATTGGACTGCTCCAGGAAAGGTCGCGGGGAAACGAGAGGGGTGAGGGGGGCGGGGTTGCTGGGGCAGGGAAGGGTGGGAGTAGGGGGGGTGGGGGTGGGGGGGTCTTATACTGTAGGTAATATAAAAAGGCTGCAATTTCACAAAAGTAAATTCATGTAATATTTATGGGGGGTAAAATTATGCGCCTGAGTTGGGGGGCATCAGATCTGTACATTATTCACTCAGGTAAATCCATAAATGGAGAATATTCAGGTACGTGTATAAAACCCCAGGGAGCTTGTCGTCCTGCGAGATTGACAGGCATGAGCTGGAGAAGAAATGCATGCACTACACCATGCACTGCACTACTCGTATGAGCAGCAACACACGGAACCGCACACTGTAAATAATGCAAATGCTCAAAGAGGACCGGAGGCCTATACGTATTTATTTTTTTTCAGTTGAAAAAATCGTTCATACAATTTGCTCTCTCTTCTTTCTTTCTGAGTGTGACAGTGTGGAGTGGAGGTATTAAGTCAATATTACAGTCGCTGATACTATATTTTATTTTATTTATTTTTTCAAATCGTTCAACATACCTACTAACAATATGGGCTGGATTCAATACCATTCCCAAAAACCATTCTTTCAGCTCATTCAACCACAAATAAAAGGGCTAATGTTTAACTACTATGTAACCACCACAAATACGATGAAAAGGAATGCGGGTTTCATTGGGAATAGAACTAAGTGAGAGAGAGGTTGAATAGTGAAGAAGGTGAAGACAATACTGTTACATTGAGTCTCTCCCCTCCTCTCCTCTCCTCTATACTCCTCTCCTGTCCTCCCCTACTCCCCTCCTCCCCTCTCCTCCCCTCCCCTACTCCCCTCCTCTCCTCCAGCTGCTATTCCAATAAGACTGGGACAGCTCAGCTGGGTGCAGGCCCAGGAACAAGGCCTCTAATACAGTCGCCCCTCTCTTAATGGCAGGTCTGGTATTGTCATTCTCTCCACTGAGAAGAACCCCAAACCCAAACTGTCCCCGAACAGCCGTGAAAGGACAAAAATAAATAGCAGCACCACATGTCAAAGCGACCTGCACTTTACCCAGTTGAGTTTTATCAGGTCGATTGGACTAAATATACGTATAATGTTACAGCGTGGCCGTCCAGGTCGGTTTTAACTGCAGTTTAAACATAGAAGTGTCTTGTCACACTACCTACTTACTTTGTGGTCAGATCATACTGGGTTTAATGTGTCAAGGGGTAAAACGTGACTAAGGCCCTGAAAGAATAAGAGAAACGTATGAATCAATAAGCACAATTGGAGGCTTAATTCTGTCCCATTGTGTTGTTGGGAGCTGGAGGAAAAGCGCGGCTCGGGCATCCTATCCCTCGAACAATGGAGGAGAGGCCAGGAGCCGAGGTACGCTCTCCCTGGACCTAGAATGACTCACTCCCTATAGCTCATGGGTAGACAGGCTAATGGCACAGGCACGCACGCACACACATACACACACACACACACACACACACACACACACACACACATGCGCTCACGCACGCACGCACGCACGCACGCACGCACGCACGCACGCACGCACGCACACACACATACACACACACACACACACACACATCCCTCTGGTTCCATTGTGAATCACCCTTCTCATGCCCGTGAATCTCCTACTGTAGCAGTCTGACCCTGAGTACACATGCTAACGGCATGTCAAATGACGGGTCAAAAAATCTCTATAGTTGGAGAGGGACAATGCATGTGAAGTCAGCCTAACTTAACTATGGCTCAAAGCATTACTGTAATAGCAACCTCCCTAGTAATGATGCCAAGGAACAGAGGTCGATAAAACGTCAATGAAATCTAAATACTCTGATTAGTGGTTCATAACTGCTTAGAACGCCACAGATTGGCGTGTTTGGTTATTTCAACTGTGGCTGGCATAAAGGCATGTCAGCCTATGGGAGGAGTGCCATGCAAGCAAACTCTATGCCACCCCTCAGTGACAGCTCACCACACTCAGAGCCGCACATCTGTTTCCCCCCGTGCCCAGAGAGAGCACAGCCACAACGACAGGGCGGGACACTGCCGTGCAAACACACACTCATACAGGCAGAAATATTAAAATAAACATAAACACACACACACACACACACACACACACACACACACACACACACACACACACACACACACACACGCACACACACACACACTCCCCCATTGCCATCACATTGTCATCTGATTGAAATGTAACGACTAAACTAAATACAGAGTCCTACAGTCCTATCCAATGACAACCATCTCCATAAGCGACACTTACCAAAGCGTAACACTTTTTCCACCATTCAATAATAACAAAACCAGGACACCACTCGTGGCCTAAATGCCTTTGAATGTGAAATGAATCAAGTCTGAGGTAGGTAGTAATCTGTCTGAAGGCCCCCCCCAAAAAACAGCATGGTTAAACATCAAACTCCAAGGTGTGAGAAATGGCTAAGTGTCTTTCTCTGAGAGAGAGAGAGAGAGAGAGAGCTCAGCACCAAGGAGAACACAATGGGGAGCTCTCTTTAGAGATCTCTTAATGGAGAAATATTTATGAGTGCTGTAACCAGGTCCAACTTATGGAAACTAAATCTTTAAACACTTTTGGCAGACGCCTCTCCACCCTGGCTCTATTACCAGAGAAAATTCTTTTGTTCTTAACCAGCTAATAATAGGAGGCCGTAGATGGAGATGTATTTATAGAGCCTTCGGAGCCAGGCCTCTCTGACAAGCTTTTATTCCACGTGTGTTTCCTGTGTATGTTTCATTGTGTCATTATTTGTATATTTTGTCAGATATTAGATGTAGCGATAAAGAGAGGTCAATGATGGGAAGTGTAGTACACTGATCTTCCTCAGGCTTCATCAACCGCAACATTGTTCTAAAATGGATCAAGAATGTGCATTTAGCATAATGACAAATCATTGGTAAAAACGGTCAAATAATGTTGTATGTACAGTACAATAGGGTCCGTAGTAGGTGGGCTGAGTTGGACACAAAGCCCATCATGTCCCCTCTCTAGCTGCCTTAGCAGAGCTCCAATTTGCCGGCGCTTGTCGAAACAGTTAGAGCTTACACAGGCCTTTCTCCCATCACTGACACTAAGCTTGCTGCTTAACAATAGCTGTACAAGTAGCTACTAATTAGCAACACAGGGGGGTCTATGAGGAAAGCTGTCAGTGCTGCTAGCACATCATTTTTCAACCCCTGTGCTTCAGTCGGCGCTTTAAAGGGAGGCGCTGTGTGAAAAACACCCCAATTACTCGGTCAATTCTGTGAATTACACCCCTGTGGCCCGCTGGTTTATACAGTAGTACAGGACGTTCCCCTGGCCTACTTCAACAGGGTGGGGGGTGGGGAGTATGAATCAGTCGCACGGGTGCAGGAATTAGCCCCCCCCCTTCCACACATGCACACATTAACCCGGGTCATTTTCTACCTTTGTAACATCCGAGGCCCAATTACAATTAAGCCTGGGTAATAGTGGATAGTCATTAGGCAAACATAATCACATTTCATTCTGAGGTGAACGAGGAGTGACATCGACAAGTGGGAATAGATAATTAAATTAGAATGGAGCTGTTGGAGTTGGGAGGGAATGCTCCGAGGCACAATGATCATTCAGAGTTAATGGGCAAAACAACATTAGCTAGCTAGCTAGCGACAACCACACCCCACTCTTCTGTTACACGTTGAAGTACAGAGAAATGTCAATAGGGCTGGATTCGCCGCATGGCTAAATGTCAACATGTGTTTTTCGAGGGCTCTTACCCGCCCTGCGCCATAATTGCTCTGTGTTTAATATTTCAGTTGTTTTATTTTCCCCTCCAACATTGGGAGGGCTGCGTTGGGGACCTGGCACATGCATATGTAGTCAAGCCTTCGGCA
>NC_139660.1:15145158-15182658 GCF_951799395.1 Argentina silus | reverse complement strand
CGTGGGGAAAAGAGTGGGGAAAATGATGGGATTCCTACTAAGCGGAACTGCATTTTCTCAGTTCATTTCGTGAATTAATTTTTTCAATCTAAATGAGATGTGCTTTGTTTCAATGAGTAGACATTGTTGTTATAGTCGAGTGCGTTTTGAAAGACAGATTTTTACAGCACAGTATGAGAGTTTTCTGCAGTGCTTTTTTTTAACTGCAGTACGCGGCTGATTGCATCCAGCCTGAGCTATTGATACCTGGATAACAGATATCTTGCTAAGGTCTTACAGTACAGTAGGTTACAGCCTAGGAGCTGTTTGTTGTCAATAATCATAGCTTGCTGCAATAGAAGGAGAATAAACAATTTGGTAACACTTTACTTAAAGCCCTCAGGTATATGAATAAATGCATTCATAATGCATTGTATGCCTTCTTGTAAGCATGAATGACTGCATTACAATGTTTCATATCATTTCATTATTGATCCTGAGCTACAGTATTATTAGCCATTTTCCGTCAGTTAAACATAAATGCTCTATAGAGAGACATAAAATATGATATATTATTAAGGCATTATAAGGCATCATACATGCCTACAATATGTTATAACACATTATGTGTGTGTGCTTAGTTCATACCCTTAGGATGAGGATTGATTGGAATTAGATGTGTGCATTTGGATGCTGTAACTGTTTGCACTTAAATGCATGTACTGTGAAGTTCATGTCCATGCACTTAGAGGGAAAGGAGAGGGAAATATCTGTGTTGTCCATTCAGACTCAGTACAAAGACACAACAACAGGAAAGGTGAATTTGAAATCATATCATAAGGCCCTAACTGCACATTAGGTCAGAGGTAAACATCATCTATCATCGGTGTAAATACACAACAAAAGGATATCTGGCCGCAGCATAACATTTGAGCCTGGTTTTCCTCCAGTATAGACAGGAGTCACCATACTTTTATCAACGGAGATAACATGGCTGAGTCTCTTAGGACAGACATGTCAGAATATAGTCTATGTCAGACAGATATGAGTGCATGTACTTTCAACCCCTGTTCACGGCACAGTCCAACCCTGTACAGTAGTATCATACCGCACTACAGACTTATCAACAGACAGGAAGGCCATTGGAGGATACAAGAGAGGCAAAACAACCCCAAAAAATAACCATTTGCCCTAACAAAATGGAAACAATGCCATTGTACACGTTTTCCTTTTTAAAACTACACAAACGAAAGCCGAATGTCGGCTGGCTCAGCTCAGCTCTAGCCTTAAGTTAAACACCTTTTCGGTTGGTATATGAATATATGTATGTGTTTACTGGAAAGCTACGTGGGAGAGATCATGGATTCCAGCACCGTGCTAAGTCTTCACAGGCTGTGGCAGGGCTCCACGCTGCAACCCCCTTGGCCCCGGCTGCAGCCGACAGACCGCTGCAGGGCGCCTCCACACCACCGCTTGCCGACCAAAAACAAATCAAACTGCAGTAAGCTGTAAAATGACAGGCCTGGAAAATTTTGCCCTGCGGCCATTCACAATTAATAGTAATTAATACAGCACTCCTGAGGGCTAAGAGGAAAAGACTCCAAAAAGATATGCTATCTTGAAAAAAGGAAAAAGGGCTCAAATAAAAAAAGGGCTGGTTTGGTGAACGTGGTGGTGGTCACAAAAGGTTTGGTTTGAAAACGGACGGTCCTCTCATTTCTTACTTCGTCTGACTACGTACGGTAAATGTTTAAATTACTTTGAGAAAAAAGTTTGTCAACTGTGTGTGACAAAAACACATATACAGTTAATACCAATTCAAATGCTGTGTCACAGTGTGGCATGAATGTTTTGCCCAAAGATATCATAATAAGATCGGTTTCTTATTGTTATTCTATTCATTTTGGTGTTCTTATAATTCTGTGGTTTTGTCACCCCTTCACCTTTGGATACCAGTTAGGACAACGCTTTGTTTTAATAGGGTCATGTGCAGGGTTCAAATTAAACAGACTCTTGGGGTGGAGGCTGGGAGGCTGGGAGGCTGGGAGGCCTCCAAATATTGTTGGACCATCGTCACTATCATGACCACATATTTTGGTGCACACTTACTAGTCTTAAATGAGTTGGCCAACTATATAAAAAAAGTACTACTACTATACTTATACTAATACTAGGAGGATTCTATGAATGAGAGGAGGCATCCTTACCTTCTAGTTTCATCCCGACTGTGAGGCACTTCTGGAAACGGCAGTAAGGGCAACGCTTCCTCTGTGTCTTGTCAATCTGACAGCTCTGGTTCTCTATACACGTGTACCTTTTGTTGTTCTGAACTGTGCGCTTGAAGAAGCCCTGTGGAGAGAGGGAATTAAGATGTCAACACTTATGACCCTTGCATTTGTATTTGCGCTATTCACACAGACACAGAGACACACACACACACACACTTGCATGAGCACACACACAGACACATGCACGTATGCAAGCATGCACATATGCAAGCACGAAGGCACACACACACACACACACACACACACACACACACACACACACACACACACACACACACACAAAGAGGTAATCACAAACACAAGCCTATACCAACATAATGATGTAGACATTATGTTAGTCATCCACTAATAGATGGTGGCACAGAGGGAACATCCAGATGCATGCAATCAATATTGTATTCTCACAAACATAAAGAAATGTGAAATGAACTCAATGATGTACAAAGACACATTCAGACACACACACGCACACACGCAAACATACACATGCATATAGACACACGCACACACACACACACACACACATGCACGGATGTACACACACATACACACATACACAATATACAATACAGTAGGAATGTTGTCAAGACAAGACCACTGCAGTGTGTAGTTTACAGTATACATTTGTAGATTCTACTGATTAAATCCTTCAGATACCTATGTTAAATGTGAAAAGACAGAATAAACCTTGAACAAAGTACAAAAACCAACAAATCATGAAATATTCTTTGTACACATTTTTCCAATGTGGTCAATATACCCATTAGTTAGCAGTCAAAGCAAGGATATTGGTTCCTTTGGTAAATGTTTTTGTTGAGACATGACGACTGTCACTATCTTGAATTCGATATTCAATTCGATTCGATTCGTGGTGAAAAATGCAGAATACTTTTGTTTTCATTATTATCATTTAACTTATAAACATAGGGTGCCTTTATAGCATTATAAACAACTTTCATGAGGCAACACGTTGCAATTTGAGCAATATCGCACCATAAAAAGTACATTAGTATTCACTCTTACTCCGTCCCATAAAGGCTTCAGAATGTACTTGTAAAATCTCTTCCATCTCTCAACTTAATTATTCAAAAATATGAGCATAGGAGTAGAAAATCCAATAAATTATATCCATAATTTACAGTTCCGGGATTACAAGATTCTACCTGCAACGTCAAAATTTATTCTGTGGAGAAGCAAGGAAAATCAAACAGGGAAAAGGTATTCCAGATCCATAACTGGGGGAGAATCCCTATACCTATCCCATTTAAAAGTACAGCTGTCAATATCTAGCCAAATTCCAAACATAGATTTCATAGACAATCTGCATTGCTTGATCAATCCACTTGCCATGAAAAAATAACTACGTTGGGGCAGTCTACTGACTTCCAAAAGGCAAACTTGTGTCAATGCATTTTTTCATTTTCCATTTAGGATACAGCATACTCTATAAATACAGACACCAAACCATAGCATGGATACCAACGGTTCAACTATGCGTAAAACCTCAAGACATTACTGCTAGTTTTAGTCAGCAAGATCTACTGTATCTTCTCATCTGCGTGCATACTACAGTTTAGTGGTGTTTCTGTACAGTATATCTGTATATCTTTATGCATGATACAGATTCCTTGAACAATATTTACTATCACAATATTCTTAATTGTGTATGTGCATAACGTGTATGTATGTGTCTGTGTCTGTGTCTGTGTCTGTGTCTGTATCTGTAAATGCAGTTTATTCCAGTCTTGGAATAATAAACTGATTTAGCCTCCAAATTTGCAGTGGGGACATAACCAGTTGAGTAGTGGTAGTGTGTATGATGTTGTTAAACAGGTACAGTGCGGTTTAATGTGGACTTTTCTCTGTATGTGTGTGTGTGGATGTATGTGTGTGTGTGTGTGCGTGCGTGCGTGCGTGAGTGCGTGCGTGCGTGCGTGCGTGCGTGTGTCTGTATCCATGTCCGTGTGCAGGTTCAATATGGATTTATACTGTATTGTTGTGTGTCTGTGTGGGTGCTTGGGTGTTTGCATGTGTCTTTGAGTGTGTGTGTTCAGGATAGATGCAGACTAATGCAGTACGGTATGTAGTAACACTGTGTTACTGTGTGTGTGTGTGTGTGTGTGTGTGTGTGTGTGTGTGTGTGTGTGTTTGTGTGTGTGTGTGTGTTCCGACATTGTGCTCTGATACCACCCATCTACAACCCAGAGCAGAGGGGTAAACTGAAGAGAAACAATAAAATGCTATTTTCCACCATTTTTCCAGTACGAAACCCCCCCCCCAAAAAAAAACACACAGCTTCCGTTATGAAAGTAACTACACAGTACACAAAAAGACACCTCTAATCTGTTCCTGACAAAGAGGTCCTATTTACAACTCAACCACCACAGCCTATTGGAAATACAGGATGATTTAGCTGGAGAACCCCATTCCAGACCATCCATAATCTTGGAAGATACACAGTCAACATGTTGGGACATATCTTACAGCATCTGAACAGTAACTAAAACAGTTGGCAAATCTGCTAAGAAGCTTTGACACAACATAATTAGTGGAATCCATAGTCAGAGTATGAATCGACTCACATCCCCTACATAGAGTCACAAAGGAGCAGTGATGCCATTGAAAGTATCCTCAAAGCAAATGTGTAGCATTTCAAGGTCAGAACATCAGATAAAATCTATAACATCTGTTTTGAATAATGTCCACATAGGCAAGAAATATGTGCCAGCATAAATGCAATGGCTACAATCTCACATTCAATGATTTCCCAATTTCACAAGAGATTTAACTAACTATTGACAACCTTATTAGGAAAACAAATAGAAGTTTGCTATAGCTTACTGAATATTCGACTGGGAATCGCCCCTGCAATGGCCAAATAGAACTCGAGCCCATTGGATGAAAAGGGTATAAAAAACAGAGAACCAACCTTGCAGCTTTCGCAGGTGAGGAGTCCATAATGGTATCCAGAAACCTTGTCTCCACAAACAGGACACATCTCATCCAAGTCTTCGTCATACGAGTAGTCCATCATTTTATACTGGGCGGCTGCAACAGACACACACATGAGCACACAAAGAAGAAGACTGTTGGATTTAAAAGACAAGCGGTCTTACGCAGTCTTTTTATTTTTATTTTTACATCTCAATATCTTTACAATTTATTGACATCCCTAAACTTTGTTTCTGAAAACAATTGTTTGTAGGCTTATGAAGTTTGAGGTTTCAACACTAAACAATTATGGGGAATACTGTTTTGGAGGCAGCGGAAAGAAAATAACCATTTATTTATATTTGCTGCACAGCCTTATGCTCAGCAGTCGCAGACAGGGCAAGTATATGAAACCGAGCTTCATAAATATTCATGATTTTAAGTCGTGAATTCATCGGGGAAATGGTGAGATATTAGAGTTAAGGATTCGAGGAGAAAATGTTACCGCCCACAGACAAATAAAGACACACTGTAACCTCTCACTCTACAGGCGAAAGAAAAATAAAAACCTGACTAAAATGTATCTAACAAATTCTCTCACTGAGTCACCTAACAACTGCTTCTCTTATGCACTTCACTGTATACAATATACATTTTAAATGATATCCTATATAGGTTTACGCACCTGTTTAGCATATTTCACAGGCATGAATGCCGAGGGAAATAGTTGTATTGATAAGCGGCCTATTTGACAGCGCTAAGTCAACAGCTGAACTGACATTTACAATGGTTACAAAAGTATTTATTGTTCTAATAAAACGCGCGAGGGCAGAGTAAAACTGAGGGAATTATTTCCCGACACAGATCCAAAATACTGCAACTTTCAAATGTATTTATCTGTTATATCACGCGACTTTAAACAGAAGAGTTTTTTTTCTGTAATGACCTTTTGATCCCGTATAGAGTTTATCAGCGCTGAATATTTGGCCTAAGTTCAAAGAAATGCAACAAGTCATCTCAACTTATACGTTTCTGCTCACTTTTATTTTTTTCACCGTATAAAATAATTGTTTAATTAGCCAACTGAAATTGTTCTTCGAAATTTGTCTAGCAAAAAGTTAACCACTGGTTTATTGTTCCTTTATAACGATTTTATGAACGAACATAAACTTTCCGAGGCTTTGTATTTGATTTGATGGGTAGAGTGAGGCCTGGACTGCACCGTTTGTAATGAGTAAATCCAAACATCCTTGTAGCCTAGTTTACCGCAGATTTCACCTGAGCTATCGGTCCTTATCTGCTGCCTCTGTTGCACTTCAATCTAACAGAGACTTTTTAAACCCCAAAATATAGGTATATAGGCCATCGAGGAACCCGTGTGCAACATTGCCAATTGTCAGATAAGCTTGTGTTAGGCTATTCATTTAAATCTTAAGTGTAGTGTTGGAGAATCAGATATTTTGAAAATAACCACGTCAAAATGTATTCTGATATTGGCATAGAATTAAGATATGCAATTAGAGAATATAGGGGACGTTTAGGATTAGGTTATAAGGTTATTTCACTATGGAGGAACCCCAAAACAGTTCTCTTATTTCCATATCAAACTTTAAAACTTTCTGATAGGCCTATAGCCTACATTAATAAGTGGGAAGTCAGCTTTTAGGTAAAAAGCTAAAGCGCTGCAGGCTATAGACCCTATCTTAATTCATAGCATAATCAACCTTATAGTCAAATATTAAACTGTTCCGCAATATAATTACCCAAAAACGGGATATTTATAAATAGTTGCATATTTTGGTGAGAACAAAATTATTTCATTCAATATTCTGAAGCAGACTTAGTCTAAATTTCACTCATCTATGCACGCATCTATGAGGTAATTTCTTGATTTGATTCAATGATCACATCTACACTCAACTTCAATTGAAATGTAATAGTGACAAAATAACCATGCCTTTGACAAAATAATAAAGAATAATAGATAATGAATGCTTCTAGAATTATAGTAATAAAACCAAGACTTGAATATATCCTAGAGTTTGTCAAATTTAGGAAATTATTTGTAGGTTCCAAAAAGTGGAAGGCTACTCACAGCTAAGACCGTGCACATTAAAATGCAAACGTGGGAGACGACTGCTTTTGGATGGTTTACTCATTTGAAAAATCTGATGATTTTGAGTATGCCTGTAATTTCTAAATATGGCAGAATAAAAAATATAACGAATAAAAGCAAATTCTAACACTATATGACCGAGTGAAACACTTACTCCTCTGAAAATTAAGCGCACGATACAGTAATGCATGTACTTTTTGGATAAAGTAGCCTAAATGAAAGCGACGTTGCTCTGTCGGCTAGACAGAGCGGATTCGTAAATGCCACATCTGACCGTCCCCACGCGTACAGTCAAGCTAACAGCGTCAGTGGCACAATGATCAGCAAATGTATATGAACTAGCCTATATTATCAAATTATACACTGTAAGGCACTTGGAGTTCTTGTGTTTCTGCCCCAAATGAACGCTGTTTGGTCTTTCGGTCACGATTACGCATAGCCGATACTCTGTACACCTATGATAACACTCTCATGTCTGTCTGTGAATCTACAGTTCAATAACATCTAATACATCGGTCCAATATCTTACCTTGCATATTTCTTGGCATGTGCCCCTGTTCCCCATGCGATCGAGCGAGTCCCAGAGATTCAGCCTCGAATTTGGGCAGCATGACAGCTTTGCTGCGCTGAGCGGGAGACTCAGCTCCGTCCGGTGGACCACCTGGACGGGAGAGGGACACCACAGGTTCTCACAGAAGTGTCTTCCCAAATCATGCGCACTGTATGGCTCTCAATTCGGCGGGCTCGGCTTTAACTGAAATCAAAAGGCTACATACCCGGGCGGTAGCCTGGAACCGCGAGCGCAATGCAAGTTCATTTTCAAAAGTGCTATTGCGTTAACTGGAATACGGCACAAAGGTGTAGCCCTAGAATATGAACATGGTCTCGCCGCGAAGTTAGGGAGAAGCGTAGCGCACTGATGTTGAGCAGTCTCTCTTTCTCAATGATGAAAATAATAAATCTACACGACCAACGAGGAATTAACCGGATTAAAAAATGATGACACCTCTTCTGAGGTTTCGGCAGCTGACTGATCTTTCCGCTGGCCTCTCCAAGTCTGTGACACAGGTCTTTACCAAGTGGAGTTAGAGAACTGTCAAGAACTTTCGGCTGGCTGACAAAGACACGCCGGCCCCTCCTTCGCTTAAGGTCGGACTCGATGTATCTGTGATGTGCTGGGATCTGAAGTTCAGACCTCTCCTTGCTGCTTTGTTTACTCCGCACTGACACCGCTGGCTCTCGCCAATCACGGGCTCATGTGGTGGTCTGACATCACACCCTTGCTCCAATCGCGTGTGGAGACGGGCAACATCACTTCTAAACCGTTACACACCCTCTCCAAAATCTCAGCTGTAATTCCGGACTTTAAAGCATGGGATAACAAGGAAATAAACGAAGGTGATGCAACTGGACGTTAAAAGAAACGAGCCTTGACACCCTTTGAGTGGAAGGCAAATGTAGGAGATATGTAGCCTACATGATCATATAAATCACTTCATACACGTTGTTATAATGAAGTATTCTCACCTGTAACTTTTCATCAGGAACCTAGGCTACACTAAATTGGCAATAAAACACTTACTCACGTGCCATTACTTAAATGTAAATAGGGTACAGAATAATATGCTATTCGTTTTTATTCGATCCTATTTATTGACATAAGCAATTAGTTGCCTATTGTGCTAAATATGGAAGAATGTGGACAATATGGACGAAAGCCCTACATCTGTCCTGTTATATTGACAACATTATAGGTTAAATGCCAGCAAATTAAGTAACCATTGGAAATAGCAAAGTTATGGGAATGATGTGGTTCTGTTTTCTTAAAACATAGCCTACCTCGATAACCCATATTAATGATTATCTTCTCGGTTTCCTATTTACAGATATCAGGCATCTGGACGGCGGTGATTAATTCACGTGAACTAGGAGAGATTCACCTAAACCAACAAAAAGTCGAATTCTGGATGTATGTGCTCCATTGGCATAAATTCCCTTCATGCCAATAACACATCGCAGCTTGGAAACGCGTCTGTAAAACTGTACAGGCCGCGCGCGCGCAATTACGCAAAGCGGTCTGTTACAATCAAAAGCTTACGGATCAAAGGTCAACTCAAGACATAGCCTACCTGAAGGTTCATAAGGCTCACGTGCACAGACACAAACGAATTCGCACGCACGGACGCGCGCGCGCACACACACACACACACACACACACACACACACACACGCACACACACGCACGGCACATCAGCTTTTTAGAGGTATCGGCCTATAGTGGGCCAGTCATGTAACAATAACAGATAATTCAATATAACATCATTCATTTCGTTACATTTTCAGTGGATGATACTTAGTCAGTAGTGACAAATATTTAGATATTAGTTAAATGTTTTGTCACGTAGACAATTGTCTTGTTCCGTGATAAGATTTTTAAAAGGCATGCACAAACAAACAACTCAAAATGTCATTATAGCGTGGTGACTGTAAACGGTTGGTCAACACCTATCTGGAAGATTACCGAATTGCTTTTTCGCTTATTTACTACCATTTATAAAAACAGTCGACAGAAACTCTCAAATCTTCCCTGCTATTTTCATGAAATAGAACTCCAAGCTGAATCAATGACGCTCCGACCTGTTGCGCTTGAGACATGCCTTGTACTTCATTTATACAACATCTGTTAATTCCGGTACGGCAATATCTACTGGGCCATATCATTTCACATAAATGCGGTATACTATTGCTTTATACATGCATAAATGGCATTGTGTCTGAACATATTTTCATTGTTTATACATCTATATATGCTTTATGAATATACCAAAAACGTAAAGTCAAGTAATACGAGTACCGTAATAAGAGTCTGAACACTCTTATTTGCAATACATCCAACACAATACTATTGACAAAGCAGATTCCATTGGTATTCTAACACTTAAATCTACCAGCAGATCATACAGCATAACAAGACTAAAATAAAGTGTGTGTGGTAAAATAAATAAATAAATACAAGACTGAGATATAGCATTAAGCAGTGCAAAAAAAAAAGAAAAGAAGATATTCTGTGCATTCGGAAAGTATTCAGACCCCTTCACTTTTTCCACATTTTGTTATGTTACAGCCTTATTCTAAAATGGATTACATTTTTTTTTCCTCATCAATCTACACACAATACCCCATAATGACAAAGCCAAAACAGGTTTTTAGAAATGTTTGCTAA
Organism: Argentina silus; assembly: GCF_951799395.1. Taxonomy (NCBI): domain Eukaryota; kingdom Metazoa; phylum Chordata; class Actinopteri; order Argentiniformes; family Argentinidae; genus Argentina; species Argentina silus. Next base: position 15,172,121 of record NC_139660.1, on the reverse strand, counting down.
TTTATTAAAAATAAAAAACTGAAATGTCACATTTACAGTATTCAGACTCTTTGCTATGACACTCGAAATTGAGCTCAGGTGCATCTTGTTTCCATTGATCATCCTTGAGATGTTTCTACGACTTGATTGGAGTCCACCTGTCTATATAAGGTCCCACAGTTGACAGTGCATGTCAGAGAAAACCAAGCCATGAGGTCGAAGGAATTGTCTGTAGACCCCCAAGACAGGATTGTGTCGAGGCACAGATCTGGGGAAGGGTACAAAAAAATGTCTGCAGTATTGAAGGTCCCCAAGAACACAGTAGCCTCCATCATTCTTAAATGTAAGAAGTTTGGAACCACCAAGACTCTTCCTAAATCTGGCCGCCATGGCCAAACTAAACAATAGGGGGAGAAGGGCCATCATCAGGGAGGTGCTCAAGAACCCAATGGTCACTCTGGCAGAGCTCCAGAGTTCCTCTGTGGAGATGGGAGAACCTTCCAGAAGGACAACCATCTCTACAACACTCCACCAATCAGGCCTTTATGGTAGTGTGGCCAGACGGAAGCCACTCCTCAGTAAAAAGCACATGACAGCCCGCTTGGAGTTTGCCAAAAGGCACCTAAAGGACTCTCAGACCATGAGAAACAAAATTCTCTGGTCTGATGAAACCAAGATTGAACTCTTTGGCCTGAATGCCAAGCATCACGTCGGGAGGAAACCAGGCACCGCTCATCACCTGGCCAATACCATCCCTATGGTGAAGCATGGTGGTGGCAGCATCATGCTCTGGGGATGTTTTTCAGCGGCAGCGTCCTAGCTCGATCCTAGCAACTAGGACAACGACCCTAAGTACACGGCCAAGACAATGCAGGAGTGGCTTCGGGACAAGTCTCTGAATGTCCTTGAGTCAACCAGAGCCCGGACTTGAACCCGATCGAACATCTCTGGAGAGACCTGAAAATAGCTATGCACTGATGCTCCCCATCCAACCTGACAGAGTTGGAGAGGATCTGCAGAGAAGAATGGGAGAAACTCCCCAAATACAGGTGTGCCAAGCTTGTAGCGTCTTACTCAAGAAGACTTGAGGCTGTAATCGCTGCCAAAGGTGCTTCAACAAAGTACTGAGTAAAGGTTCTGAATACTTCTGAATACTTATGTAAATGTGATATTTCACTTTTTTATTTTTATAAATTAGCAAACATTTCTATGAACCTGTTTTGGCTTTGTCATTATGGGGTATTGTGTGTAGATTGAAAATTTTTTTTTTTAATCAATTTTAGAATAAGGCTGTAATATAACAAAATGTGGAAAAAGTGAAGGGGTCTGAATACTTTCCGAATGCACTGTAAGCATGGTATAACATCAACATAGGGATTTCATGATCTGAATGTTGAGTTACAAGTGTTTGATAGAGAAATGAGGTACAGAATAGTGGAATTTTATGAACTCTGAAAACCTGGCACTCTGATGAATACATGTAGCCATGATGTTCCAACACACCGTCCACCAACTTACCTCCCAACTCACCTCCGGTCAGATCCTCTGTAGAGCTGCACAGTTCATTCTCACTTTCAGGGCTTAGAGACATTGTAGAGTCCCAATCCTCAGCTCCCAAGACTATAAAAGGCTAATGTTAAAACTCCTACAACATTGATACCCACTGTCTTGCACTATATATTTTCCATTCTGGGAGCACAACTGGACAAATAAGAGACTTGAGGGGTTAAAAAAAAAAAGCTACTGTCCACTTGCTCCGAAGACAAGTGAACTCTCAACGCTGTGAGCTAACCCCTGTGCCCCCGCCCCCTTTATTTTAGCATACTCCCTACTTTCACAACCCCCCCCCCCCTCCCCCCACTCCATCCATGATGTGACCTGTGTTCAACCAGAGGAGCCCTATCTCAGAGACACTTATCAACAGTATTCAAAAATACAGAGCTGTGATTGGTCATGGTCTGGTCACGAGGGCGGGGCCTGGTTGATAAGGGCAGGTTATAAAGTGACACAGGGACTGATAAGGGTCGCTGGCAGATATTTCAGCAGGAATGATTAACCTGTGTGTGTGTGGGGGGGGGGATGTTTGTGTGTGTAATGTCTACTGTTAATTTGTAATTGTATATTTCACTTGCTTTGGCAATGTAAACATATGAGAGAAAGAGACAGAGAGAGAGAAGAGAGAGAGAGAGAGAGAGAGAGAGAGAGAGAGAGAGAGAGAGAGAGAGAGAGAGAGAGAGAGAGAGAGAGAGAGAGAGAGATTACTGAGTTACATTGCAGGCCATCAACAGTGTGCAGGGAGGTGGTAAAATCAAGATCAAAAGGATGCACCGCTGTGCCAATTCTACAACCTGCAAACTTTGGACCAATTCTCCTCCAAGTTAGGATATCCATTTATGCAGTGCTGCAGTGTAGAAAGTGTCCCCCCCTTCTTTTTCACCTAAATCTCCTTTTCTTGTGACAATCATTACCTTCATGCACTTTGGGACAAACAGTTAACCTAGCGATGGGCGTGTGTAACTTGTACATTTAACGTATGTACATTTATAAATGATGTCTTGATGTCACTGTGGAATTTTGACCAAAACATCCCATTCAACACATGTATCTCCACATAGGATTTGGCGATTTATTGAACACCGTGGTAAATATCAAATAAAACATACTTTTTTAATTAAACGGTAAACAGAAATGTATCTTGTGCATATAGAATATTAAAGGTCAAAATAGGACCCGGTTATCCTAATGTCAAATCGTACACTGATGGGCTAAGTGTGATTTGTGTGTAAAAAAAAATATTGCTCATCATCACAAATGTAAATGGTGGGGGTGGGGGTGGGGGGGAATAGACTAATTCCTGGGACACATGACCTTATCTTCCTCTTTGGCAGAGGGCAACATTCTTACACATGCTTACACTGAACCCTGCAGCAGGTTCCATAGATGCTGGCGATCTGATAAGGGCCTAATGCATCACTACTACAATGGCCTGAGCTCGGTCCAACTCCACTGACCAACATCATTAAAGTCTAATCAACCAGTCCTAGCGCCTCATAGCCAGGAAATCAGACTACTCTGAATTATATCTCTATCCGTTGGAAAATATAAACACTTGGTCGCTCCGAAAATATCAGTGTGTCGAAGACTGAGCAGGTTTGTCATCACATCATATACATACACACACTCACACATAGACACACACACACTACAAACCACATTTTAGATTCAGGATTTCAATGGACAGTGAAATTGTGGTGAAAAGCCAAACTTCTCAGACTCACAGAGACATTACGAAAGACAGGCGCAACAACTCTCACTTGTTTCACAAAAGTGAATTGATTTCTACATTCAAAAGCATTCATTTTAAATATTCCTCCTATCGTATGGGCTTCCTATTGTCATCTGTGTTCATTGTTTTACCTGCGGTGCTATCCAGGCTGAAGGGATGGGTTGTTTCTGATCAAGTGAGATGTAAGTCAGTCAACAACATTGTGTTGACGTTTGGGGTCAGGAGATAAGCCCTTGTGGGACAAGTGGACAAACAAAGGGTGGCCTATTGACTGAAGAAAGGGACCTAGTGACCTGGGGTGGCGCAGCCGCCTCTGTTACGAGGGGCGAGACCGCTGACCCCCCTCCATGTCTTGGCTACCATGAGTGGATGCATGCTGATAACGCCAAGAGTGCTTTGCTTTAGCTATCAGATTGACAACCTAACCCTCGCCCCCCGCCACCCCCCCCACCCCCCTGCCACCCCCCCACCCCCTGCCCTTCCTTGTCTCGATGCCAAGGGCTTTACAAAGAGATTTAACAAAGACAGACGGACGGACAGACAAACGGACAGACATAGACACAGACACAGACACAAACACGCACGCACGCACGCACGCAAAGTCTGTTGTTCAACATGGAAATCTTTGCATCTTTACAGGAGATTAAACCACTGCAAAGCATAACAACATGGCAGGGCTTGGGTCAAGGTTTAATGCTTTAGAAAAGGCACAGTTGTTTGGCTGTCTGATGAAATGTCAATCATACAGAAGAAGGTGAGAAGGTAAGGAGGAGATTGTGTTCAGCACGCACGCATGCACATGTGCGCGCACACACACACACACACACACACACACACACACACACACACACACACACACACACACACACACACACAGATAAGTGCATCACTAGTGTAAACACCAGGTCCTGGGAAAAGCACAGGGATGTGTGCCAGCAGTACAGCAATCATGAGTCATGTGTCGGTTTTTATCACGCATCGTCCCTCAGACACCGCCACCTCCACATGTTTACCAGTGTACTTTCCTGCATTCCAGCACCCTGCAACAAAGCTCCATTGACATGCACGGCACTGTACTGCACATGTATGGCCTTTCTCAGGAGAATACCAGATCGGAGATCTGTCTGTCCCGTCCTACTTTAATTAAACTCCATATGTTTTCCTCCGACTAACGGCTGCACTGCATACAAACTAGAACTGGAGACACACACACACACACACACACACACACACACACACACACACACACACACACACACACACACACTCTCTCACACAAACGCAACAACTGTTAGATCCATTAGCAGGTCAAGCAACAGTCATTGTTCATTGCTTCCTATATGCATCTATTTTCAAGAGCCAAGAGGAACAATAGTAGTTGGTGTTTTGCGATCAGGTGTGCAGGTCCCCAGTCTAAACAAACCTGGGGGGCTAGCAGTATGCAGTATGGCTGCACAGTGAGAACAAGACTACATACAAGTAAAAAAGAGATGGGGGGGCTTGCATGGCCCTTATCAGACCCTAGCAGTCTCTCAGCCTGTGCCAGAGCATGGGAAAGCATGTAAAAGTAATGTGTGTGAGTGTGTGTGTGCGTGCTCCTGAAATGTGTGTGTGTGTTTGTGTGTGTGTGTGTGTGTGTGCGTGTATGTGTGTGTGTGTGTGTGTGTGTGTGTGTGTGAGAGAGAGAGAGAGTGAGAGAGCTTCTAAGCTGTGTGTATGTTTCGACGTTTTACAGTAGGGGCTTGATTTGTTAATGATAGGTTTCTCATGTGCACGCCTGTGACTCTAAATGTGAAAACAGCTGTAGGAGGAATGTCAGGTTGATTCGTTGCATTGTTCAGGGTGTTAGGATTTAAACAAACATGTTTAGGAATTGGTTTTTATGTCGTGGCGGATGTTTAGATTAGATGTTCGATTAGGGAAGCTATCAATCTGAAGAAAGGGAGTTGTTGTGCTAAAGCGCTTCAGCCACGAGTTTTTTTTAACATATCAAAGCATGTATGTCATCATAACAGTACATGGTGTTTAACTTATACACTTCATATTTTTGTACACACAAACACACAGGGGTTATTGTATGCAAATATAATTTCTTTGATCCAGTTGACCCCACATATTTGTTTTGAGTCCCAGTTGAATGAGTGGACATTTGTGACACACACACACACACACACACACACACACACACACACACACACACACACAAACACAATGTCCCCAGGTCAGTGTGCGGTCGGTCGTATCAGACAGACAGATTTTGCCTCCTTTTTGTCTTTACACACACACACACACACACACACACACACACACACACACACACACAGAAGGGAGGAGAGTAGTTTCAGTCTGTCTGTGTGTGTGTATGTGCATGAAGGTACTGTATGTATGTGTGAGACTGCTCTCCTTCCTTCTCTCGTACCCACACACACAGATCCCAGAAGCATGTGTGTGTGTAGTCTGGTCGCTGAGCGGTCAGTTGTGACAGACTGATCTGGTCCCCTCTCTCTGACCCCTGGTCACCACCCTCACTGCTGCTATCTACTCGGGCACCCATTGGAGCACGCCGACACAACGGGCCGTTTTATATCACCCCTACCCTGACAAAAGGTGCTATTCACCACTACGCTAATGACACAGAACAGCCAACAGGCCATCCAAAGGTCTCTTCTACACCAAGCCTCACAGCACAAGCATTGAGATATTCCCTTTAACCAAGGACAACACATAATACCCCAACACACTCGCAAATGCCACCTTATTTGATGTGCTAATACCTTGAATCAATGTGATACTTTTCAATTCGGTCTCTCTCTGCCTGCTGCGTCAACTGTGGAACATAATAAAGGTTAATTGCGCCCGGGCGATCTATAAATGAGACAGGTGAGGGGGTCGAGAGATGTGGTTTATGGCTTTGAGAGGCAGAGAGCTCTCAGAGACTTAAGAGACCATTGTTTTCTCAAGATAACCCCCCCCCCCCGCCCCCCCCCCCCCCTCCTGGATGGATATCTATCAGACAGTGTGCACACACGCTCATGAGAGATTTGGCTGGTTCTTTCGCTAAGTCTTCTGTGTTTACCGACCTCTCCATGAGAGACACTGGTGGTAAGGCAGGCACACACACGCACACACATACACACACACACACACACACACACACACACACACACACACACCACCACCACCACACACCTGAAGCAGCAGTAAGTCCAATGTTGTAAGGCCCTCTTTACTTCCTCTGGTTGTGTGTATACATCCCCCTGTCATCAAGATTTACCTTTGTGTTGGCTAACCAAACACTAATGGAGAGTAAATACTGGATCTAACCATTAACACAATGGCGATGTTTGAACATGGCAACACAGGGAATGGCATTTATGGTAGGTTCCTCTTTTTGATTGAAGGAATTAGTTTGAGACAAGGGTTAGGTTTAGGGTCAGCATAGTATATAAACAACAAGTGATTTTAGTTCCTTTTATTACATTTCTTTATTTAATCAGTGACACACTATGCATTAACATGGTACTAGTTTCCTAAATCTGAACCATTGAGAAAGAGGTGTGTTCAAACCATTTCAATAGATAGGATGTGTGTTTCCATGTCAACAGATACATACAGAAAATGAAAAACCTTTAAATAACAAAATTCCTGAATCATCTTGGGATTTTTTTGAACCTCTCGAATTTGAACCTCTCACATTTTTAACAAGGTCAAACCATTTCAAATAGCTGCATTGCAATAAAAGCCTGTACATATTACAGAGCAACAGTCCGTCATCCACCTTGAGTGTGTGTGTGTGTGTGTTTGTGTGTGTGTGTGTGTGTGTGTGTGTGTGTGTGTGAGTGTGTGTGTTTGTGTGTGTGTGAGAGAGAAAGAGAGAGAGAGAGAGAGAGAGAGAGAGAGAGAGTGTGTGTGTGTGTGTGCCTATGAGCATATGCTAAATACAGTTTGCATAACGCATAATGGCACTCTAACTCAGAGGCCGATCATTAACCCATTAGACGTCTACATTTCCCATTGGATGAGATGTGAAACCTCTGAGAGACCATCTCTCCCCTGTGTGCGTTTCAGCACTTACAGTAAAGGCACACACACACACACACACACACACACACACACACACACACACACACACACACACACACACACACACACACACACACACACACACACACCTCGGGCAACCATAGTGCAAAGTCACTTGTGCATCATTCTTTGTCATGTTCTGACTACACCATTGCAGACAAGAACAGACTGCTCTATCTACCAATGCATTACAAAGACATTCTTAAACAGTGCATTTGATAGCCATGTCACGAAAAGTTGAATAATTCCTGTTTGTTTTGGACAGAATTAATCCACATTGTACGAATGATCACTTGAGTCTATTTCTTCCTTTTCTTTATGGCTCTCTCTTCCTGTCTGGCAGCAAACCCACTTTCGGAGAACTGGAAATACTCCCGAATAGAACATGCCTCTTCCATTAAGTGGCCACGAACAAAATCATATATTTCGTCTCGAATAAAGTAAAACATCTTTCTGGACCCTGACAGTGAAGTTGTTCTTTACACTGACAGAGCTGGTTGGCCAGAGGAGTCTGGGACTGACGGAAGTTTGGACTGGAGGGGGTATCTGGAGTTAAATTAGTCTGGATGGAACCCTTCGCCAGTCAGTCATAAGGGAGACTTGGCCTCCGACGGTGGGGAGGGGTTTGTATATTTTCAGAGCAGGGCAGCTGTGTGTGTGTGTGTGTATGTGTGTGTGTGTGTGTGTGTGTGTGTGTGTGTGTGTGTGTGTGTGTATGGACCACCCGTAGGCCTCCACTCTCTCAGCGAAGCCTGGGTCTGGATTAATTAGGGCCCCTGTGTGAGGTGGTTTTGTGGCGGGGACACCTGTGAACTCAGAAGTGGGCCATCACCAAAACCCCAAGACGTGTTTCTAAGCATAGGCAGGTGGGCGGGCATGGCGAAAATGACTTCCAGGTCTGGCAGACAGAGGGAAATCTCTGATGTTTTTCTTATGCTACTTTAAGTAAAACACTCTAGAAAAAGACATGCAGATCCAGCTATGCTGTATATTATGTTGTTTAAATTCTCAAATATGTGATCTATTCAGAAAAAATGCTCCCCATGCAAAAATATGTAAAAACTGAATTATTTCTCTCAAGCTCTAGAGTTGAGAGCGTTTTGGCTTGTGAGTCCATTTCAACAGGCCCTGTTGATGAGATATATAGGAGGCGAGGTCCTTTACTGGGACCCTACTGGATATAAATGGTGGTTCAATCTCTCTCGACAGTGGTCTAGAGGCGTTATCGGGGGTTCGAGGCGTTTTACCTCATGCAGACACCGATAAATCTGTCACCCCGAGAAATCTGTCTCTTGCCTGCTGGAGGGAACAAATTGTGGCTTTCGGGCGGGGGGGAGGGGGTGGGGGGGGGTGACCTGTCAGCCTGCCCCATTCATCATCCAGACAAAATGGCTCCCCATCTTTTCCGCTGACCAGCGAGAACATCGGTGGTAAGCAAGTTTTTCGGATATGCCAGGCCTCTCCCATTTTTTTCGTTGATATTCCCGAGATTTGTATAAAACTCTTGTCCATGTTTTCTTCCTTAAAAGACAGGGATTCTCACCTTTAAAAAAATCTACAGCATTTCTCAACACTGCATATCATCCAGTCTAATAGTGGCCACGGAATCTGCTCACATGCATAGTATTTAAGAGCAAACCGACAGTGGAAAGTGGATGAGGTCATTCAGTTGTGGAAGTTGGACCAACACGGGGAATCGTGTGTGGTATTTATAGAATGCGGTGAGACGAGTCCAAGCCATTTTTATACAGACCCTGATCAGGAGATGTATGGCTGTACGTAGCTATTAAAAGTTGGCATGTAACACACCACATTAATACTGGACCTCCAGTTTAAGTGGTCAAATATGGGTCTATGGCAGCCAACAACCTGACAAAGAAGTCCTCTGGATATTATGGTTGGCACACACATATTTCTCTGAGAGACACACACACACACACACACACACACACACACACACACACACACACACACACACACACACACACACACACACACACATACAGCACCCACCCACCCACACAAACACACACACACACACACACACACACACACTCACACACACACACACACACACACACACACACACACAAATATGCAGCTCCAAGTGTCATTCTGAAAATGACATGTACAGCATAATAAAAACTCAAATTTCAATGTGAACTCTAGATTGGTAAGATTTCAATAAAACAGCAAGGTTTGGCAGAGAGGCTTAGAGAAATCACAAGAGCATTTACAACATCTGTATGTGTAATTCAACAACTTAAATAGAGAGGTGTTTGTTTATTTTCTCATGGTTTCTGTGAGACAGCGCAATAGAAAATGCCTGTTTCTGTTTAGTCAGAACAGTTTCAACTAGAGACTCACATTTCCTCTCATATCTAAAAAAGCAGGATATGACATATAGCAAATACATGTCCAAAAAGGGCCACTTTTTGTACCTATGACCTGAAATTCCCCCAGGAACACAGCTTTTATTGACTCTTGTCCTCCTCCTCCTCCACACACACACACACACACACACACACACACACACACACACACACACACACACACATCCACTACCAGTGCAGTATCAGTATCTGTACAATGTGATCCATCTACATTGTGCATACTAGAAACATAGATACAAACAAACATATATCTATATGTAACAAACATATATCTATATGTAAAATTATAATTCATTGCATTGTATAATGTATATGCACCAAAGCGCCGTGAGAGGTAGACGCAGCTGTGGCTTCCCCCTGATGTGGTGTGGAGTCACACATTCTGCATAGCCTCACATGATGAATTGGCCATCCACCAATGGGCTGTCAATAAAGAACATATACAGGAAATAAAGAGAACCTGCTTTCAATGGAAGGTATCTGGCCAGATAAATCATAGTAACAGCCAATAATAAATGGATCATTCTTCTATGTTTTTAAACCCTGTGGCAGCTGTATTGAATGGGAAACCTTGTGTGTGGGAGAAAATAGACCTTTATTGATCAGAGACAACGGGAGGAGGAGGAGGAGGGGGGACGCTTGACATCCAGGAAAATGATGTTCTCACAGGTTTTTTTATAGACTATCCGGGCTGCAAATTTAAATGCTAGGGCTCATTTTGAATAGATGGCATGATATTGATGCCATTAGCAAAATATATTTCAGATAAGAGTGTGCATAACACTATCCTCACTCCTCTTCAGGATGATAAAAGATGACTATTACCACACTCATATGTTACAGCAGTCATTCAAAATGCATACAAAGCATTAACAAGACATTCTAGGGGTACAAAATGTTACAGAAAGGCAAAATATTTACAGAATATAAAAAAATAAATAAAAATTATTATTATTATTATTTTATATTCATTTTCTACAATGGTGGTGATTTACATAACAAAAATGTCAAAATGTATTTTCTCAGTCGCTCTTGCCAGAAACAAATTCTGAAAAGGATCACTCTCTCCCTCTCGCTCTTTTTTTCAAAGTTCAAACTCCAGTGCTGCATGAAACAAGAGTTACATACTGGTCCTGAACCAATTTAAACACACTGAGTCCGCAGCTACAGTAAACCCTGGGCTGCAGCGGTGTGGTCTCTAAAATACTTTGTCTGTGGCCAGACAATTAAGGATTTAGGTGTGGCGATAGGAAGAATGTGGAAATCGGATCCTCTGGGCAAAAAGCTGGCCCACACCCTGTAGTCTAGGGCTTCCTGTGAAATGCCACATTCACCTCGAGACACCAGCCAGCCAGTCAGCCAGTCAGTCAGCAACCAGCCAGCCAGCCAGCCAGCAGGGCCTGTGGGCTTTCCTCCATTGTTTAATTCCCCTAAGGCTTCCCCATAGGACCTAGAGAGAGAGAGAGAGAGGGGGGGGGGTACCTCCCCCTACTCCTCACTAACCCTCCCCCCTTGACCTCACCCCCACCCCCAGTAACCTGTGGAACACCAATGGGAACCTATCCGTCAAAGCAGATGACATTCAACCTTTCCTGTTCGAGGACTTGTTTTGCACTGTACACCATATAGTCCGGCTATGTGTTTGAAGACGTATATTTCATTTAGACGTACAGCGCCGGTGTCCGTTGTTGTGTGTGGATGGAGAAATGTGTATTCTCTGAAGAATTCAATCCATTTATGACAACTAAAAAGTGTAATAGCTGGTTTGTATTACGTGAAAAGTGACAGAAAATTGTTCACAGAAGGATGTTGAGCTACAAACTTAACCAGATTCCAGGTCACACACATGTACATACACCAAATTTGTTTCTGTGTCTGCAGGATTTGAACTTTTATCTACTTTTCAATAGTTTTTGATCTTAAATAAGTATACTGTATATACTTTTCTAAATCTGACAATTTTGGACAACTTTTTCACCCTGAAAAAAATTATTATTCAGAAAATAAGTAAATAAAAAGTATTTTGCGTACATTGGGCTACAGCAACATGTTGAGAAAACTGTATCCATATTGTCATACACTTGGGGATGTAAAGTTTTTTAACAACCCCTGAGTGTCAACTAACTTATGATTCATGAATGCTAGACAATCTTCATTTATCACACCCAATTAAGTCAATTATCGCAGAGGAGATCAAATCTCGACAAATCATCTTAACAGCGGCCAGATATTACTGTCTGGATGGGGGAGTGGAGGGTGGGGGAGACAGATAGAGCCATCCTTCAAGATAAGTGAACTGGCCTGACGTGGCCGAGATAGACCCAGTGATAATGGGCCTGTTTACCTTGACTTCCAACAGGCCTCAGATCAGTGCAGGTAGTATCACTCTCACTGCCAGTCGGTCCCCGTCTGTCCGCCTGTCAGTCCCTGTGTCTGGTCCGGGGGCAGCTGCAGCTGCAGGTGGCTGTGCTGATGGTGGATGGAGGGATGAGAGGCTGGCGAGAAGGGCAGCAGGTTTCTGGAGTCGAAACCATTGAGGTCGTAATCTGAAAAAGTAACACACCCTGAGGTATTTTGACACAAAATTCTGAAATTAGGAAAAATATACATGCCATAGGAAGTTGCTAATAAAATATCTTTTTATCAGATCCTGTAACCAGGTATCTGTAACAAGTAAATAACAGAGTGATATACGTTAAGCCAGACATTCCCACTTTTAACAAAAAAAATACATGTTTTTGACTCATCCCAGAGACCTAGATTGATTGAATACAGAACAATACAGGATGAATATTGGCAAAAGGTTTGTCATCCTCAGTATTGTATAAGATATTATATCATTACTTATTTTCTATTTGTTCTTATTCTATTGTTTTTCCAATACAGCAGCAGGTAAATGGCCTCTACTATATTACTTAATCATTTGGTTCTAAACTCAGTTGCATACAGCAGACACAGACACACAGACAGACAGACAGGCAGACCTTGGTTTGTAGTGCTGGCGTGGGTGGAAAGCATTGGGTAAAAGGGATTTCCTGACGCGACTGTATCAATACGTTTAACATGTCCTCCCTGTTTTACTATCAGTCCACAGGGCTCCCCCTCTCTCCTCCCATCACCCCTTCCCACATAAAACACATCATCGTGTCCTTCCTCTGCAGCTTGCAAAGACGTTGACGAAGCTTCAGGGGGGGTGGGGGTGGTGGTGGGGGGGGGGGCTTGGGGCTGAAGTCTCTGCAGAGGGCTAACCTTGTCTCCCCCCCCCCCCCACCCCCCCTTTAAAAAGGCTGCCCCCTCTCTCCCCTGTGATTTGACCGAGAAGCACCCCTATGTCTTGTTGTGCCATATGGTTTACCCTGTTGCAATCGTGTATAAAAACAGCTGTGTTTAAACACCCTAACCCACAATATTAACAGTCAATGGGGCTATGGTAGATTATGATATCTCTGCAAAATATTCAACTCAATCTCTCTCCATTACGATCGGAAGCACCTGTTTCAATAGGACACAAGTGTAGAGGAAAAGTATAAAAATACTGAGCATGAAAACTAATTTTTTACAGTACATTTTTTCAACTTAGCCATGTTACGGAGCAGTAGATGATTTAAATGGATTTTTTCCTAAAGTGAAATATTTTCATATCGTAAAAACAATTAAGTGTATTGATTTGCAATTATTTCCACCCAGGTTGGTGTGTTTCTGGGATTCAGACTGGACTGAATCTGGCAGGGAGAGAGAGGGAGAGAGGGAGGGAGAGAGCTGGGGATTGTGCGATGCTGTCTCAGCACGGCCGGCCTAGCCTGGGGTGATATGTTTTCCTCAGGAAATATCTGTGGAGCTATATAGCGAGCGCTATAGCCCCACCGGCTGCAGACAGCCAAGGAGGGGGGAGAAGGCTTAGATCAGCCCCAGGAAAAGACTCCCAGCCTGGGGGAAAGGGCCCCGGTGAGGCGAGCCAAAGCCCAAAGCACCAACATGGATCATTACAGTGCAATGCTGAGTGTTGGTGGACTATAGATAACTCAGTCTGGATGAACAGGAAAACTGTAGAGAATGCAAGAAAACAACTTTAGGTTAAAATAGTATATTTCCTAACCATATAAACATCATCATCCACATCAAGCCTTGCGTAAGCATGGTCATTCTTTGAAAATGTTATTGTGTTAGTTGACAGCATTGGTCTGTGGTTGATATCAAAGGGAGGCAGGAGGTCTTCCTGTAGTTTATTAACCACTCCCACCTAAAAATAGGGAAGTAGCAATTAATACCTGATGTCTGGACTAGGGCTTGTGGCCTGAGAATCAGAACACATGCTTTGGTGTAAAGTCTTTGGCATGGCTACTCCCTGTGCCTCCCTCAGTTCCTCCCTCACAGGGGAAACAAACTCTAAATGCAAGCTGAGAGATAGACTCCAGAATTGCCGCTTGTTGACCACACAGAGATTCAAGGATTACATCTGGATTTCCATGTTTTAAACTTCATCAAAAACTCGTATGTGATTTGAGACACACAAACAGAGGAAACTACTTGGTTGTGTATTTCATGTTTGAGTTGTTTATTCTGGTGTATGTGATTATGATTGTGTCATGACTGGATATGGAAGTGTACGGAGCAAGTTAGCAGAACAACACATGCTAGCTCTCTGTTGCTATCGAGGAAAGCAAACACAGTTTTCCAGGGAGATAGAGAGGAATGTTTACTTTTTATCTCACGTGCAACTGTATGTGGGCCAAAACAGGTGCATGAGTCACTCAGACTGAAACTCTCCCCTGCTAAAACAATTCAATGAGCCATGTAAATAGGAAAACCAGGAAAACTAAATGAGAACAAAATGTTGCTTTTTTTTTTTTTTTGCTAGTTCCTCTTGGTTGTCTGTCGCAGGAAGAGATAGGGAAGCCCAGGAACACTCTTGATCGATGTCATGGTGTGCAGAGAGGAAGAAACAACAAGCAGGGGAGCAGAGGGCCCCGGTTATTTTTGAGCCGTCGGACGGAAATGGGATTCAGCCCAAGGAGGATGTAGATAGGCCCGAGGGTGTTGCATAGCAACCCCCCCTCCCCACCACCACCAAAGAAAGAAAGAGGCTACGGTAAGAGAGTGCGTGTGTGTGTGTTTGTGTGCGTGTGTGTGTAGGTGTGTGTGTGTGTGTGGACATCGGTTGGCAGGAGGACAAGCACAGAACACAGAACACACACACACACACACACACACACACACAAACACACACTCGCAAATAGCCTCAGAAAATAATAGGGCAGCAGGCCAAATGACGGGTGATAATGAGACATCATTCCTATCTCTCATCCTCACACAGGATCTGCTCAATCTACTTCCTATCAACCCAAACTGCTATGAATAAAACTCCCAACTGTATCCCCCAAAATAAACATGGATGTATAAAATCTATTTATTATGTAATTGCATATTATGTAATTGGTAGATAAACTCCAGGAACAAAAACATTTTAGTTGATCCTCAAATTAACATGAACGATATTAATATCCCAAAAATATTTTTCGCTGTAGGTGGCTAGTATCACTGGTGTGTGTGTGCGCGTACACGCGCTCGTGTGTGTGTGTGTGTGTGTGTGTGTGTGCACTTTTATTTGCTTTTCTCTCAGGGGGATGTAAATCTCTGAGTGATATTTCAGAAAGCAGTTTTTCCTAAAAATACTCTTGGTTTCTCATCTGGGTGCTGCGTCGGGGTGAGAGGGCTACACGTGTGGTCTCACCTTAATCGCTGGGAGTTAATATCACAGCTGGGCGCTGGCGGGACCTGCGGCTAGCACAGAAAAAATACAATCTGCCAATAAAAAGGAAAAGTGATTCCCTTTGAGGAAAAGTGATATCTTTTGTTTGACCGGCCTCTAAGCTAAATACGTCTCCATTTCAATAAAAACACTTCTCGACGAAAAGGGAAGCCTTAAATATGACTTTTTTAAAATGGACTTATAGAGAGGCTGTAAAAAAGTGGAAATCGGGGAGTGTTTTTTAGCAGGCACCCCCCACTCTGAAGATCCCCGCAGTCTCTTTTATTTTCTCCCTCTGTCATAAGTGGCGGCGGACCACAATGTTTTCACAGAGTGGTTGGTTGCCCGTCCTCCTCCCACAGTCACTAGAACGTGGTCGAGGAAGAAGCTTGTTCAACATGTTTCCCTTTATATGGCGCTACCTCCCTTCAATACCACCCAAGTGTCGGGTACCTTCGACACGGGGCTGTGTCGGAAATCAAATGAATGACATCACATGATTTAGCTTTACTAAAGTACAGGCTGCCAACATACTGTACGTAAAATCCTCCCTTTAAAAAACACATTTCCCTCAAACAGTGGTCTGTAATTTTAGGATAATTAGAAATATTCTACAATGGCAGCAAAATTCTACCCGTTTCCATGAGATTCAAAGCCGTTTGGGGGATTCTGGCAGGTTTGAGTTATGATGAGCCATCCTCCTTTAATTTATAAAATGGTCCCTTGCACAGACACCCAAATATAATTATTCCCATGCTTGTAACACAAACTATTTTGTCCACCTTTTTTAAAGGCCTCTTTTTAGAATGCTATTCTTTATTATTTTGTTGTCCAATAATGACTGGAGGTTGAATGTTTGGGGCAGGGGTAGGTTGGGGTGGGGTGGGGTGGGGTGGGGTGATTGGTTTTTGCTGGAGCAATGCAGAGATTAAACGTATACAGCCTCCAATGCAATCTGTCACTGCAGTTATTACAGCGTTCCCTACAATGGGGATGACCTTCACCAAATCAGAATGGATCTGTCTGAGTGGCTAACATACACACACACACACACACACACACACACACACACACACACACACACACACACACACACACACACATACACACCACACACACCGCACCTGAGCATCAATGTGCTCAGCTAGAGTAACAACTCTACTGGGAACAAGTGGTGCTTATGAACACACACACACGCACACACACGCACGCACACACACACACACACACACACACACACACACACACACACACACACACACACACACACACACACACACACACACACACACACACACACACACACACACACACAGTCACATACAAAGACAAACAAACCAAAGCAGACAGTGTATACAAAATACCACACACATGGAAAAATAAAATTATAGCACACACCTAAACACATACTTATTAGCTATGTATATACACAAAAAAACAATTGCGTGCACACACACACTAAATGTTACTACAGTATATAAACAACACACACACACATAGTAGAAACCACAACATTGCGGTTCCATATATTTAAGATAATGAACATAATAGAGTCGTATTAATTTGAATGGCTTCATGTTTCCATTTTAGGCAGGTGGTGAGCTGTGGTAACAGCCAGGTCTAACTGCGGTTTTAAAATGGGCCCTATTTATTACCAGGAGAGCCTGTGACCTCCGCATAACAACTCGGATGATGGGCTCATCTTATTTGGATGGAGGAAGTCAATTCATTCATAAATACTTAAGCATGTTTACAGTAAGGCAGAGGGAAGATGGGTATTGATCACTCCCATTAATACAACAAAGCCCCCAGGTGGAAGGAGGAATGAACCTGGGTTTTCTCTGACGATTAACTGTGATCAGAAAATAGAGAAGGAAGAGAACTGTAACGATTTTACTTTCAGTGATGTCGAAAAAAATTAGTGGTAGTGCAATAAGAAATTATTTGTATTTTTAATTATTATTTTATGTACATGAGAGAGAAACTGCACCCCCCCCCCCGCGCCGCACCCCCCAACAATAAATAAATAAAAATATGTACTGTATGTACGGTAGGTCAAGATACTAGATAATGTTGTTCTCAGATCTACTGTATTCTGTCACAATTCAAAAGTGCTTTATTGATAAAATGCAATATATACGCTATTTCATTATTATGTATGGCAAAAATCCTCTCTGTCAGATATCAATTCAGTACGAGAAAAGGACATTAAGAGGAAAATGATTCATATTTGGTACAGTTATATTCTTAACATCCAGATAAGAGGAAACATCAGTGTATCATATATCTGTGAAGAGCAGAGAGGTGAGGTTGCCTATGGAGCCCAGTGCATCTGGCAGTGTCCTCAGAGAGATTGTGGCGAAGCAGCAGAAAAAAGGTGACCTCATTTTTGCAGTACTTAGATGGGTAGCCCTATGATGACCTGAATGCACCTCTATCATTTCAAAAGTCAGCACTTTGGAAAGTAATTTTCTGTCCCAAGTCAAAAAACAGAAGATGCTAATATCGAATCTGTGGAATGTTTTTTTTCTTTGAGACCCCCATAATAAAATCTTTAACTTCTAGCAACACATTTATGGTATAACATCTAAGTAAAATAGACAATAGAAAACAATTTAGGCTCTGCTTTGTTGACTTATTATCATTGAGAGAGCAATCCCTAGAAACTGCATTCCTAGAATCTGTGCACCACAGGCTATTAAGCACTCTTAGCCCTATGAATTACTGGAAACCCACCAGCAAGCAATATCTCACTTGACTAAAATATGAATAGAGTGAGCCTCTGAAGCCAATACTGCACCATTTAAAACCCCATGTAGATAAATAAAAAAACATTTCTGAGGCTGAACTAATGTGAGAAAAATTGAGCTAAGTAAGTGCAGCTATTAATGTGTTGAAAGATAACCACGAATAAATCATTACCCTCAAATACACTTAGCACAGAGATTGTAGGATCATATTCAAAATAGATTCACAGTAACCCCATGTATAATTTATGAATGTGTCTTGAAATGAATTGAATCAATGACAATTAAAGTCTACTGTCTAAATTCATTCTTGCCCAAAAACCGCAAAATATTAAGACACAATGACAACAATATCTACATAGAATAACTCATGGTAATACTGTAACCAACACCGTCAGAGAAAGAGAAAGTTTAGTTTTGAGGGATGTGATAGAATCTTTCCTTATGCTGTGTATGTGTGTGTGTGTGTGTGTGTGTGCGTGTGCGTGTGCGTGTGCGTGTGCGTGTGCGTGTGCGTGTGCGTGTGCGTGTGCGTCTGTGTGTGTGTGCCGGGGTAGACATGTGGGGGGTCATTTGTTCTGTTCAGGGCCCCCGGAGCAATCAGTCCATCAGTGAGTTGGAGCCAGCTAATTCCCCCACTCCCTCCCTCCCTCCATCCATCCCTCCCTCCCTCCCTCCCTCCCTCCCCCCCTCTCCTCCCTCCCCAGCGCTCCCAAGACGGATGCTTTTGGTAATAAGGCTAATCAATACACTTCCTCACTCGCCCTCTCTCCCCAGACATTATCAGCCATTTGTCATCGGACGGCACCCTTTTATCAGACATCACCATCTTGTTTACATGGTGCTACCACCCCCTCCCCAGTGTCGGCCCCTGTCAGAACTACCGACAAGCCCCCCTGCCAGCCCCCGCCCCCCATCTCGGCAGTGATGAATAGGCACACGGGGCCAGTGACAGGTTACACATGCACATTGGTGTCAGGATCTTTACAGAGAAATTAATCAAGCCAGCCACAACAATGACAACAACAACAGCAACAACCCCCCCCCCCAATTTAAAAAAAATAAATAACATGCTGTAATTCGCCTTGTTTGATTTCTCCAGGGCCCCGCGCAACTGGCACCTTTTCTTAATTAATTAACCACCAGAGTGGTGGTGGGGGACTGTGGAAGGAACACAGCCTTACTGCGTTACCCTAAGTAGCCTTATAGAGACATAACTTTTCCTTTAACTTTTCTGAAATACTAAATTCCTGTACAAGATTACATTCAGCATTGAAAAACAATTACACAATACCATTCGCTTCAGCCTTACGTATATCATGATTTAGATAGATAGATAGATAGATAGATAGAAACTTTATTTATCCCAGGGGGAAATTCAGGTTCCAAGTAGCGTACAGACATAGGGGTATCACACATAACATACACATACAACATACAACATTAGCAGTATTATATACAGGCGAGGTGCAGTTGTAAATGTCTTTGCAGTTAGGTGAGGTGCAAAAAGGTAAGGCAGACAGTGCAATTATAGCATTAAATACTAAAAACTAAATACGGGCTACATAAATATGGACTATTTTTAAAGTGCATTTAGTCCAGGCTGGTGGAGGGAGGTAGTTAAATGAGGTGAAACAGTGACATGATGATGTGATTTATGATAAAATCGTCAAAATTATGCCTAGGTTTAAGAAAGAAAATGGTTGTCTTTGGAGTATAGTACATATAGTAGGCGCCTATGTACAGTACTGTACAATACAGTATTGGTGAGTTTATCAAAACATAGTATTGGGACAGCTTATACATTTCCCAGTTAGCTCATTGTCACTACTAATGAATAGGAAAATTAATGAGCAAGTCTCATATTCCTCATATGTTAGTTAAATGAATCCATATGACAAAGAGTTATACACCACAGTCCATTACTCAACAGTCAAAACCTTTAAACCTTTAACAAAACCAGAAAAGAACAATTGAAATGTAAGTAACACCAGTTAATGGTCATACACAGGGGAAAAAGGAAGCTGTGTGTCTGTGTGTGTGTGTGTGTGTGTGTGTGTGTGTGTGTGTGTGTGTGTGTGTGTGTGTGTGTGTGTGTGTGTTATGAGAGGTGGGCAGTTACCTGAGCCCTGACAGGCGTGTGACACAGGTTGAGCCCAGTGACAGGTAGGTTAACAGGTGAAAGGGCCCTCCTTTGATTCCCTTGTCCCCAGAGGGGGGCCAGTGATTGGGTGTGGGGGTGGTCCAGTCCCGGAGGGGGTGAGGGATATTGACAGTGTCATCTGACACCATTGTTTGTCCCCAATGATGATATGGCCCCAGATGATATGGGGTCCTTTGATGGACGACTAATTTATCAGCATGCTGTCTTGGTTTAATGATGGTTAATGATGCCACTGATGGCTGAGCTTGGGCTAAACTGTCAAGGGACATGGTATGCATTAAAAAAAAAAACTCTCTGTTGTAACTTTCTATTCCATTTGTGTTATATCACAGGATGGACTGAATGATATAGACAGATATATCTGTCCTCAAAGTGCAATGACACACAATAGAACAATATGTCCATAGCCATCCTTCAGTTATGGTAATACAAGTTAACGAGCACATGTGTAATTTCAATTCAAGCACAAAGGCTATTTTCCACAAAATAACTAATGCACTATGGCACAGAGAAAACACCTTTCATCGTACAATCATTACAAGGTCTCTGCGCCATTGTCTTTACAATTCCTCTCTAGTGGACCTTATTGGAAAAATAGCGGCTGAAACAATCGGTTAACCCGCCATCACTCTCTCTCCGCCTCCAACAATAACACTTCAGCTGTCTCTTTAAGTAGTAAACATCGTCCTCACACGCAGCCAGGACGACTGTCGCTCCGGAAACAAATACATTGTTGGGAGATTTAAAAAAAAAAAAGGCCAAACGGCATGGAAATGGGAAAGGGCTCCTCCTTCTTCTCCTCCCTTTGAAAAAGGCCCCAGCGATGAAAATATGTAATATAAATAAAGCAGAGAGGGCCTTTGAAAAGAGAAGCCTTCCTTCCTGGACCTGTCATCCACGGGGGAAAGCGCACTACCAAGCTACTCTTAAATTCCCAAAGACCGTTCTGTCATCAAACTCCCAACTGCTGCTTTTCAAACACAAGATGGCCGGCCTCACCCACCCCCTCACCCCTCTCCCCCCCGCCCTTCCTCGGCCACATGTCCCCCTCAACCCTTTCATCTGCAGACCCCTTGGATGGGAACCTTCCTATTATTGCGACTGCTTAAATGCCCAAACAGACTCATAGTATTTCACACAGGGCACTGTAGAAACCTAGCCGTGGCAAGTGGACGCGATGCGGTCCCATCTCTCCATTGGTGCTTAACGGCCTCTGATATTGAAACTGGGCTAGCGGATGTGGGGATAGACGCAGTGACAGACGATTGCTTGATTGGCTGAACAAAGAGACTTGTTCGTTAGTACTGAACCTCACTGCAGATTTGTTTTGGTTTAACACAGAGAAGAAACCACCTGCGACCTTTTAAGAACTGGTTGAATGGAAATTAAATAGAAAGATAGATATAGATATTGTCTAACATCTGGAAAGGGACTTAAAATGTGCGGAAAAAGCATACCATGTAAATTGTACATAGAATGACAATACAGAGTTGATGAAATGTTTTCAGAGACAAGACATCTCTAGTTACTGCAATTTGGCTATCCATCTCAGTCTGTCCTTTAGGACATAAATTATGTATGCTATTTACACAGTATTAGGCACCATCTCAGTGAGAAGAGCAGCTTACTGTGACACATGCACACACACACACGCTAACACACACACTTTTCCTTTGAGTTTTTCTCTGCTACTGTATGTGTGAAAATATGAACAAAACTACAGGATCATACATCAAATGCAACCTGGACACAAACTGGGTCCCACAATGACCCTCACCCGAAGGGTCTTTAATGACATCCACCATCTTGGCTCAGATGGGGCAGCAGTTTCCACCAAGAGAGGGTTTTTTTCAACACATCTGCTGAGCTGGTGTAGTGTGTGGGTCAAGGGGAGAGAGCTGGTGGTCAGCCCACCGGGCAGACATGGAATGAACCCTGGTCCGTTAGATTAATCGTCCCTTTCTTCAACCAGTCTTTTATCATTTCTTTTCACCTTTTCATCATTTATTCTCGCAGTTTTTTGCTGGATCTAACTGAAATCGTGATCTGAAATCAGAAGTTTTCTCCTCAACTCTCAAACTTGGAAGTGACACCTACTGTGCTTACGGGCAGGAGTAACATTTTTTAAACTATATGATGTTACCAAGAGCATTGTCTGGTGCTTCTTCAAAGAGTCACTATTACATTAATATGTAATTATCATATAACCAGATAATTTCTTAATGCCAGATCATTTGAAGACAGTAATGTGTAAACATGCATTTTGCTCAGAGTAACTTAAATGAGCAGGTTTGGTTGGAATGCTTGCACATCTTTAGTTATAAATCTTTGGGTCAAGACTAAAGATCAGGAAACTTGTAATAAATCACAATTCACTATGCAGGAAGGAAACACAACTACGACTACTAGCTACTACAGCCATGATCTCATTCTCTGCTAAATGCTTCTCATCAGGATCATTCTTTATGTATTCACTTTGAAGAAGGGAATGTGCTGTACAAATAAAACATTGTTATGATCAAATCATGTTCATTTATCTAACTCAATGAGGAATGTAAAATTAAACTGTATTCTCATATTTGACGCTCATATTTGGAATGGACAAATTACAGTGACTAGAAAGCTTTTATAGCTTCCTGCGAGCAAAACTGTTAAAGAACAACGGATTGTCTGGGTCAGGCAAAATGTGTGAGGAAGTGAATGGTAATCAAGTGAAAGAGAAAGAAAACTGTTCGTGAGAAACAGACGTAAATAATGGCCAGGAAACCAAGATCAAAGCGGTCTGAGCAGGTCCGTTTGTTTTCATACTCACCGGCCCGCAATAAAACACGCAAGCTGCTTCAGAGGGTTTTCGACGCAAGGAAGTGCTGAAAGCGCTTACGTCCCATCCTGAGGATCCCGTGCTGCTATCCCCATGTTGTGTTGTGGGGCAGAGGAGGCGTGAGGACAGGGGAGGAAGGTGGCCACAACTCTGTGTTTGCCAGGAAAGGACATGGCTTCACAGAGATCCACTTCAGAGGGACGACTCAAAGACTGTACCATCTTGTTAAACAGAGAATGTCTGTGTGTGTGTGTGTTTATGGGGACCCCTTTCCCCCTCTGTTGATGCCCCTGCACACACACAATAGCCTGGTGCTTCTAAGGTGTGGTAAAGAAACAGCCATGTTTTTGACTTGAGGTGTGAAAATGATGTAAGATGTCTATGAATGGAGTCAGAGCATGCACGCACACTCATGCACGCACGCACGCATGCACACACACACACACACACACACACACACACACACACACACACACACACACACACACACACACACACACACACACACACACACACACACACACGCACGCACGCACACACACACAGTAACTCAATGAACCAGCTGCCACTAACCTAGCTGGAACTTCTAAATAAAACATTCTGAAAGGTAATTTCACATGTTAAGGAAAGGGTTGTGTTTTCATAGATATAATAGCTGCCATAAGCATGTGTTAAATCATCTCTTCCCCTGCCCATTAGGGCAGTTAAACCAGCTAATATGCCTGTGTATGTTTGATTCAGCCATTACACTAACTGGACAGGGAGAAAACGAGTCAGTTACACCACTTAATTTAGCTCCCCACTCCTCCAAGTGCTAGCTACTGTGTTTTACACTCACCATTAGCTTTCATTTATCACTAAAATAATAGGGGACGTCGGTGGTCGAATTCCTCCTACCTCCGTGCTCTCTCTCCCGCTCATTAAATGGGATTCTCCTATCAAGTAGGAAGTAAGGGGGAAGTAAGTATCGTTCGCTGAAGTAAAATAATACCCTTGCCCACGTGTCATTTTCATCATCCACCCATCTGACCATCTATGTCCTCCTCGAACATACTATAGATACAACAGTATGCAAAAGCAATATGACAGTGTCTGGTAATGCACAGGCTGACATCCATTAACAAATACACACATGACCTCAAGTCGATAGCGTTTTGGCCCCACTTGACTCTGTCCTCAGCCTTTTTAATAATGTTTTGATATTCGGCAAATTAATTTTCCCTTAATGGACGACGGGGTCAATGGACTTTGATCCCATTTAAAAGGGAACGGTTGGAAATGTTCCATTTCTCTACTAACACGTGTCCAATGGTGCCCCCATCCATTCACCTGGAGACCCCTAAATTCCCCCCAAGGGTTCAATCCACATGGACTAATAGCTATATTATGCGTAGTATTTGGATAGGGACCATAACATAGATTAATTATTTTGCCATTACTAGGGGTGTGTGTTATACAAATGTGTAAATATCCAACTTAAAGAGCTAGATTTGTCTTTGTCCACCACCTCCCCCCTCCCCTCTCCCCCCTCCGCCCCACAAACCCTTATATCATTCCCTGTGAATAAGCGCTAGGCAAAACGCCTAGGCCAGATGGATTTTGTAGGGCCCCATCGACATGCAAATAAATAAGAGTTTGGAGAAGCACTCTAGTAGAGCAGTGAATCTGGTTCTGAACACACTCGTTTCCCAACGACTTCTTGGTCCATTTGTATTGATTCTGATCTCTCAAGCTTTTCCAATAAAGCTGGGTTCATGAGTTCATTATTAGGAGCATTAAGGTGTAATTGCCTTTCCCTTTTGCACTAATCTAAGTAAATGTTCCTAACTGGACCCTGTTTGCAGAAAACAAACTCACCATGAACTTTCCTCTGTGTTACAAAAGTGTTATACTGTATATTGAACATCAGCAGGCCAGACATGCAAAACTGACATACCTCATGATCGATGGGAAATGAATGAAACACCCACAGTGGTTTTCTCCTGAAAAGAACACAAAACTATTTTAATATCAATAGGAAATAGGTAGTCAGTGCAATACGGCAATGCTATGAAATGACTGATGACTTATTTCTTCCACCCTCCTCCTTTAAAGAATCTTTGTCAATATTGCAAAATGCATTCTGGAGAAGAAAGAAAAAGTCATACATTATTGGTGAAATCAAATCAATTCTTAACAATCAATCAACAACCAAGAGAAGAGCAGCAGGAAACATTTTGATTTAAAGAGTAAATCTGACCGTCATTTTGATTTGACCCAATTACCTACCCTACGTAGATTGAAAACCCATCTCTTCAGGCTCTCTAAAGACCTCTTCACCCCCACTACCCCCCCTGTACTAACCTTAACCCCAACCCTTGAGACCTCTTCACCCCTTCTTCCCCCCTGTACAAGTTCTCTCCTGTTAATAAAAAAAATGCCAATGGCCCCTGGTGTGAGCATTGACTACTTTGTCTTATGATGACTCTTGGATAGATGATTCACTTACTTAAACAAATGTATTTGTTGTAAGTCGCTTTGGATAAAGACGTCTGCTAAATGCCATAAATGTAAATGTAAATGTACCCTGTTGTCTTTACATCCCAGTGCCACATTTATTCACAATCAGATCAAATGCACAACAACATCTGACCCCCGAGTCCCTGACTAAAACACAACCTGTGCCACAAATCAAACTATAAATGCTTCTGGAAGCCCAGAGTGTCTTGGCTTGGCTTGGCTTGGCTGGAAGGCAGATCAGTCCAAACCAGCCCCCACTAAAACAGCACCAGGCTGGGGCTGGGCTATAGGCTCAGTTTCCGGGCTACAAGATGGAGTCATCAAAGATCCCTCTGGCTTCCAAAATAAGTTTTGGGGGTTGGGAGTGTGCATGTGTGAGTGTGTGTGTGTGTGTGTGTGTGTGTGTGTGTGTGTGTGTGTGTGTGTGTGTGTGTGTGTGTGTGTGTGTGTGTGTGTGTGGAGATGGGGGGGGGGGAGGGCCCAGCCGGCTGAGTAGACTTCCTCTGATGAAAAGGTCAGTGGCACCTGTAAATCTATGGGCTCAGGGAGCAGCTGGAGGGGCTTCAGCAGCCCAGCGCCCAGGGACTCTAAACCACCCGCCGCCACTACACCGTACATACACACACACACAAGAATGCACATAGTATGTGTAGAATCGCACGCTCACACACACACACATGCACACATACTTGCAAAACAAATGTACAAAGACATGCATAGCACTGCACACACACATGTACACACACATACAGAGCACACGCACACGCACGTGCACTAAACTACACTAAAGTATACTAAACTAACTAAACTCTTACTTAGGGAGGAAATAATAGTTGCAATAGTTGCATCACAAATCTGCTCAAATTGTTGAGTTATTTTAATCAGTGGCTCATAGATAAACTTAAATAATAAAGACTCATTCTGGAGGTACAGTATACCTATACTGTAGATGTGTCTAGCAGTTAGAGTGAATTTACCACTTTACCTCCTCTACCATGTCGGCTGGCAGCTGGACGATGGCACAGGGCAGAAAGGCCTGCTCAAGGCTGTTTCCTCCTGCAACAGAAAAGGATACTTTACTGACAGACACCAGGTCATGAGTGACATAACACTTCCTCTTCAACAATCATTAATTTGGGGTAGAAAAAAAACGGACTGTCCAACAAGGCAGGTTTTGGGAGGTTTATCTCCAGAAATGTTGTTCTTAACATTTATCTTCTCAGAGGAAACGTTTTCTTGGTA
>NC_139660.1:15137658-15140158 GCF_951799395.1 Argentina silus | reverse complement strand
CGCCCCTGAATGGTCCTGCAGGTCTCGTAAATCTGCCGTGGACACCGGCACTGTCTCAGCCCAGGTAGGACCCAGTGTTTTGGAACTGGTAGATTGGCCCCCCCCATACCCATCACACCTCCACCATTGAACCATTAGGTGCTAATAAGACACCTCCCTCCTCCCAGCAGCATTCCACAACACCCCCCTTATACACCCCCCCCCCCCCCCCCCCCCCCACACACACACACACACACACACACACATACACACACTCCAAATGAGAAAAATGACACGCCTGACCCCGGGATGGGGGTCACAGGCAGGTCATGCACCCGCGCCAACCCCTCTACTCCCCCCCCCTTCCCTGTCCCATCCCTCGCTGCCTCCATCCTCCCTGTAACACACCCTACACTACTATACATGCCATCCCTCCTTGCTGCTTCCCCTACACCTCCACCTACTGAGAATTCAGGATGGTCGGTTGGGTCAGCATGTATTTTCAGTTGAGTGAACGACCGATAGATGAAATAGGCGTAGGATTGGAAATATTTCTGAATGTATAAGAACTTGTATAAGAACAAATACACCTTTGATTTTGTCACACATTTGGCTCATAGTGTGTGCTCGTGTGCATGTTTGTGTGTGTAAGCTTGTTTATGGTCCTATACTGTATGTATATTTGTGTGTGTGTGTGTGTGTGTGTGTGTGTGCTACTGTAGCTGCTACACCAGTATGACACAGGCAGCTACGCTACGAATAGCCTGCCTGCTCCTCTTAACCCATTAATTCTCCCCCAGACAGCCTCCAACCCCCCACCCCCACTCCACCTCCCAAAAGAGGGTTTTCTGTCCCAATGGGAGGCCACCCATTGGGGGCCCATTAGGGCAGCTAGACAGTGGCAGGTCAGATCACTTTGTGGGGCCGGGCAGGCAGGGTAACTATAATTGACTGTAATTCAGCCCTGTCACACACCCTGAAGGAGAGGGAAGGTTAAGAGCTGTATCATCGCCAGCCACTGTTCATCTGTCTCCACGGACACACCACGGACCCCCCCCCCCATCAGCCCCAGCCCCACTGCCCCCCACCCTGCCTCAGACTGCCTGCGACTCTACTGGCTCCTTGGATAAATTGTCTCTGTTTCCTCCTTTTCTTTTCTTTTCCTTTTCCTATTTCTCTCTTAGTTAGTTTCAATCACTCCCTCTGTTTTTCTCTCTCTTGTTCCATTCATGATCTCTCTCCCTCTCGGTCTACTGTTCATTTCATCCACCGATCTTATTTTGTTCTCTGGCTCCACTCTCTACTGTATTTACTAGATATTCTTCCAGAGGTTTTCACAAGCCATGTTTGTATCGTTGGTTTTGAACAGGCCTGTAACAAAACAGAGAACGTTGTTATCTCAGGGATCATGTGAGTAGGATCAATATCCAGCAGGCGCACACACACATGCACGCACACCTGCACACCCACGCACACGCACACACGCACACACACACACACACACACACACACACACACACACACACACACACACACACACACACACACACACACACACACAAACAAACACAGAAAATGCATGCCATTGTTGGCCAATGGCTTCTGTGAATATCCTATAAAAATGCATCTGTTGTTAATGGTAATAATTAAAGTATTGTGATTTCCCAGTCAGATACAGGACGTGGGAGTGTGCTGAGTTTGCAGTTGTGGTCTGATCTGATGAGTCTGTGAAGATCATGGTGGAGATACTAACATGACATGCATCACTAGATGGCAGCATCACCCCATCCTCAGTCAACCCTGTCAAAGGAAACGCCCTGGCCTAGCAGGTCTCAAGATATCCCCTCAATACCCACACATACCCTGAGTCCCAATTCTTCACCATTTTCTTTGAAGTGTACACTTGTGTACTCCTCTTCATAGATTTAAAAGCATAGGATTGGTGTAAAGTACATGCTGCACTTCAGGGAAAAGGGCAGGGAATTGGAACACAGCTCCTGTCTCCCTTTGCTGTGTAGTGAGGTCCAGGAATGTATCAGAAAGTGCAGTTGTTGGAATACCAATGTAAATGGTAAAGGTTGATAGTAAATTACATTATCATTATCATTATCATCTAACCACCTCTAACAAGCCCTTATCTTGGCCTGCTTGCGATGGTATGTTACAACCGGTTCTTCTTTCCATATCCTCAAAGATTGAATTAAGCTTTTTAGGGGAGAGTTTGAGGAGAATGGATCTTATCCTACAGTTGCCACACATTTAGAAAAAACATATTTATCCAAGCATGTAGTTGAAGACTTAGATTTTGATATTATACTGGCCTCATTTACATCTCTATAAGATATGTCACTGGAAATGAGGTGTACTGTAATTGATCACTTTGACCTACACCCAACTAAGAATGTTTTAGGGGTGCACTATTTTGCTGTCAGTGTTTAAGGGGACAGTATGGAATTAATATGTTTCCAATACTTTTCCGTAGACAGTGTACTCATGCAAGCATCCAGATGAAGGCAGGTCT
>NC_139660.1:15090158-15132658 GCF_951799395.1 Argentina silus | reverse complement strand
CCCGGCTCTCTCTCTCTCTTCCTCTGATGTTCTTCATCCACAATGGAAATGTATTTGAGTTGGTGAGATTCCAAGGCATTTCACTCTAAATGAAACAATGTTTGATGCTGGCAACCTCCCATGTCTGACTACTGCCTTTGTGCACATGAATCAGAACACATACACAAGGATCATTACTGAGGGGGTTTTAGCATGTGGAAAAACCAAATGCATTCCACAGTGTGCTATAAAGAGCCCTGGAATGGTGATGATGATGATCTTTATGATGATGATACTACACTAAGTAGTATGGAAGTTAGCTTTAGTGGGTTGTGGTGCAATATAATGTCTAAAAACATGATCTGAAAATAGATTTTTACTGAAATTTACTAACTAAAGCATCATTTCATATCGGACCAATGAAACCTATTCTCAGTGGGTGTGCACAAAAGGTACTTACAAAAAAAAAGGCCACATAAACTGAGTGAAAATCATTCATAAACCACAGATTTTCCTCCAGCAAGGTAGGAAGGAACATCACCCAGGGGTACAAAAATAATACCCTTCATCCTCAGCCCCACCCCCCAAGCTCCACTACATTCCAGCTTCAAGCCCCAGAGTCCAACCCAGCAGCCAGGTTACACAAGCCAAGACATGAGGGCTGTGGGTCTGGTACGGTATGGGCCTATATACTACAGTCAGTTAACCTATAGACTGGCTGAGAGCACAAAGCTGCTCTATCTAATGCCAACCGGACTATAAATACACTATACTTCACCCTGTTGTTTTTTCCACCCAGGGCTGGACCTAGACCCGGAGTAATAGTAAGCACTGCCGCTTAGACTGACTTCACCCCGCGACGACCTAATTGGGTTAGCCGTCACGATTTGTCGTTAAAAACTCTTAAATAAGGCAGACTTTGAGAAGCCAGTGAGTTACTGAATTACGGTCTTGAGGAAAAACCCTGAAAACCTGTTGAGGGGGTTTGATTAATGGCGTCAGTGGGGATATAAAAATGAGGGTCTTTTTGAGGAGCAGGGGGACTTGAGTTGCCTGATCTGTGAATGGTTAATCACATCTGTGATTCTCCACTCTGCCACCTAATACTCACAGCGCCGGCCAACGCAAACACAGCTGTGAAATGTCCTCCGCATCTGCACAAATAATAAATCTGGGCTCCCTGTGCGTCTCCTGAGCTGCCCCCCCCCCTTCTCTCCGAAGGGACCGAGGCACCGTTCAGATGGCCCAGCAGAAGAAGAAGCTGCGGCAGCAGCAGCAGCAGTAGGCTGAGTGGTGAAGGGAGAAGTCTTCCATTCATATTTTCATTAATGTATTGGACTGTTCCCGCTAAACTTGTTTCATGTTGCTACTCGATCTTAAGGATTTTGTGTGGTGGAATTCTCTTGTGTAGATATCTTCACAGACACTGTGCTATAGGGAGAGGGCGAGAAGTGTGAATTGATGAAAGAGAGGAAGGAAATCCCTCTTTACCCGAGCACAGTAAGGTTAAACTAATGTCTCCTCATCACACCACGCACAACCTCCCTCATCATAGCATTGTGCAGATAATGTATTCTAGTCTGCTGTAAAAAGCAGCCTTGCATGTGTCTATTGTGCCATAATATCTCTCTCTGCATGTTCGTCAGTAAACATAATCTCCTGTATGCTGCAGCTGTGAGAATTGTTTAATTCGTCATCATTTTTATATCACTTTTACTCATTGTGAGATGTTGACTACTCTCTGGCCTTGAGAAGGTACTGTAAACACCCAAAAACTGAATGGTAGACACATCAAAGTATCATAGCATCATTGCATGACACACAAATTTCATTCACTTACTGTACTGTTAACATGGGAATGTCTCTCTGTAGGGGGTGGCAAATCATTAGCTGTTTCATGGTAGCCGACTACGCATATCACACATCCAGTGACCGACCCATTTGAAATGAGAGGGCATTGCATCATGACTGTGTTATTGCTACTGTGTTGTTGGTTTTATTTGTATTTTTTTTATTTTATTTTATTTTTGGGGGGATAGATCAGCTTTGAAAAAAATATAATGTTAGTTCTATTTGATAGCATTGCTTGCATCATTTCTAGTCCCTTTTTTCCCCTCCCTGCCCCAACCCTCCTCTAAAAGGAAAATTGTAATTATATATAATTAGAATTATAATTATTTTATTTATTTATTTGCCCAGCCACCTTCCCCCCTCATCAGAGGACCTAAGTGTTTTGTTTGTTTTATTCATTTTCACAGTTATAAAAACATATATTCCATCTACTAGGTACTTATTTATGTTATTATATAATAATATAAATAAGTACCTAGTACATGGAATATATTTATTTATAACTGTGAAAATTATATATATATATATATATTTTTTTAACACTGGTAATTGATGTCCATTATGGTATATTTGGTATTCTCCTGTTGTACATGCTAAGATATATTCCATTTGAATTGGTATAGTTCTTTAGATTTATTTGTTTATTCCACCCCTCAGCTGCCCCCCATCCCACCTTTCTCCATACACCACCCTCTCTGGGTTTCCAATTGTGCTGGGATGTCTCACATAGTTCCTGAAACTTTCAATTCTTACAGCCTGCACAGATTTGAAGACAAAATAAATATTTTTGCTAAGAGTATGATTATGTTGCTTTTATTTCAACACAGAGCTAATCCAAATGTTTCTACTGATGTGGAACACTGTCAGCGGTCAGTTCTATTTTGGCCAAGATTTTTTATTATGTGGAGATGTGCTGTAGTACTGCTACGAGCAGCAGCATTGGTCTCCAATATTAGTGCGTATAAACAGGCTTGCTGTATGAATGTTGAGCTATTTGGCCGCTCATTTTCACCCTCTTAATGGTAAACAAGTCCAAACAGGCCCTGACATCCTAAAATAAATGGAAACCAACAAACGCAAATAAACCGCAGGGGGGAGCCCAAAGAGGTCGTCTGAGTTAAGGTCAACCCTGTTTAAATTACATCAGTCGTGCCTTTCTGTTTTCGTTGGTGCGTTTATGTATTCATGTATTCTGAATTGTCTTAATGTGTGGTGTTATCGCTTCATCACACACATTCATGCAAACATGTACACACACATTTACACACACACACACACACACACACACACACACACACACACACACACACACACACACATATACAAACAAACACACACACAACAAATACAGGGGGAGCCAGGAAGTGATCCTCAGAACATGGCTTACCCTCATTTCTAGCATGGATGCTTTCTCCCATTCTCTATAATTACCTGAAGGTAAATACAGTAACACAATCCAGGTACAGTAAATAACTCATTACTTTTACTGATTGGGTTACACCATGGTGTAACTGCGAACTCAGATATAGGGCCAGTGGTTTGATTATTTTAGGCTCACTGCCAACCGTCATCATTGAACAACAACAACAACAACTTGATACAACAACTTGTATAACTAAGGATGTGACACAGTTTAAACACATCAATAGCGATAGTACATACTTTGCCATCCACAGCGCATCCCCACAAATATCCCAGTCTGGATCCCAGACAAGCTAGACCCTTAATTGTTTTACTACAGTGCACACATTAAAAGATCTTATTTTAAATATGTCACATGATCATGTGGATTGTCAAG
The DNA here is from genome assembly GCF_951799395.1 of Argentina silus. Classification (NCBI taxonomy): domain Eukaryota; kingdom Metazoa; phylum Chordata; class Actinopteri; order Argentiniformes; family Argentinidae; genus Argentina; species Argentina silus. Next base: position 15,129,030 of record NC_139660.1, on the reverse strand, counting down.
TCGGAAGGGAAGAAAAAATATGATATCTCCATCATTAGAAGCTATCAAGCTGTTTCAAGGTTCGGAGAGGAGAGCGAGAGACAATACACCATGTCATAATGGAATTTCTCTCCCTGCCTGTTAGCTACAGTTCGTCTTCTGAAACAAAGACAGGATTATGATCTCGGGTTGTCTGAGATGAAACCGTAAACCACACTCAAACACATTTGTTTCTCCAACATGCCAAAGAGACCGGAGGCCAAGCGGGGACCTATTCCGAGTTATTTATGATGTTGAAATTAATCTCACTTAGCTCTCGAGGAGGCTCTCCTTATGAGGAGGGGATGGGGAGGAGGGGATGAAGAGACGAAGTGGAGGACAGGGAGCGATTGAGGATTTATTCAAATCCCCCCTCATAGATTAGGGAACGGTCTGACAAGCCTTTCGCAAGTTTTAAAATCGGAGTGTTTTTTCTCTCTTTTTAACGCATCAGAAAGGGAGGTAATCCATTTGGAATTTACAAATGATTTGAAGTAGAGCGACAGAGACGAGAGGCAAACTCGGTTGCATGTCACCCGGGTGCTGATGATTCATAAACCCAATCTGCAAATGAGGCCACAGTTTTAAAACAGGCGTCTGTTTGATTGCCAGATTTTGGCATTGTTTATGATGAATGGTGAGAGGCTTTTATTCAAATGGCCCATCAACACTTACCATAATTCGCAACGGGATATTGTGATCTATGGCTATCCTGTATAGCGCTGCACAATGCAGTGAACAGTAATGCAATTTACTGGATAGATGAGTAGGGAGAGACTGAATACTACAGTGTGTTTGTGTGTTTGTGTGTGGGAAGGTTAAAACAGTACAGAAGTCTTGACATCCACTCAGTTACATAACATACTGAACTAACATATTGAACTTTGCAATGTACTAAATAATCATGTTGTGGTATCTCAGAACTATGTGACTATACAATTGCACAATACTTGTGTGTAACTGTGTCTTTGGGCATTAGACTCTCAGCGGAAACTTGATCCAATCGGATCATTTCTCCTGTTATGCAGATCGGATGAGAAAAGAGTTGTCTACAGAAATAAACACATCTTCTTTGTACACTCTGTCATTGGGCAGCGTATTATGTAGATAAACAAAACATATTTATGTAAATTAAAATACCAGTCATTATCAGCGCTATCTGTAATTACTGTAATGAAGATTACATTGGAAGGAATGAGGATCTATGCACTGTACTGTACTGTACTGTACCATTCACATGATGAATAAAGTCCTGTTGCGGTACTGTAATTGGGCATCATTGCAATGTTGCCACCCAATTAAAAACAAATCATTAGCCATTTCTCACCCACATATGCTGACCTGAGTCATTGCCTGCTTTTCCTCATTGGAAAAGACAGATGTACTATTAATCTGTGAATAGATACTGTATGGGAACCTCTCTTTTTCATCTGTAAAGTATAGTACGACATGGCCCAATTACTGTGTATCAGAGACAGACGGGTAGGAGGGTAGGAGGGTAGGAGGGTACTACTGTAAGAGCCTTTGTTTGGAACCAATTCCTTCATTACTCTGGCCTTAACACCATATGCCCATATTATTTGGCAGACCTGACTCTGTGACATTTATAAATATTGACAACAGATGAGTCTGATCCACAGGGTGCCACTCTGAGCGGAGTGGATGGAGACGTCTGTTAATAAACTCTGGAGAGAGCCGCCAGTTTGTCCTGTGTGACTATGTCTGAGACCGTTTTCTCAATACATTACTGTGCCATTCTGGACCGGAATGACACCCATTCATTGTGACCATTAGATGTGTTAGCACAACAAGTGAGGGGACGTAATGAACGATGGCTTGGAATGTGACAGTCAGCCAAACTGATCAATGACAGACTAAATGAAAATGCAATTAGCTGTTATTTCTTACTGTGCTTCAGAAGTGTTCCTTGTGTCCAGACCAGAGCACAAAGCAGCGGGGGTTCAGAGAAGGTCTTAGGACAACGTGAAGAACAAATACATTCAAATACAGAGAGAGACTCAAGAAACACTAGAATGCCCTGTGTCGGTTAGATATCCTCCACTCAGGCTTATGAATTCTGTACATGACTGTAAAGAGACATTGTTTACTGTGAAATATTTATTCAGGTTATTACCACCTATGGCAGGACCAAGTCATATCTTTCATTACAAATGACTGAAATCATAAATGAACATGCTAAGAACATATTTTGAAGGGCATGGTAATATAACCAGACTGACTATTGTATTGTATTGCATACTATAGGGCTATTACAAATTTACATGGCTGTGCTTTATATTACTGCTTCAGCAAACATAAAAACCTCAGATGTCAACAGTAGCTTGCACATGTAGCCAGATTCCCTCCTGGTCCCATCCCCCCCCCCCTCTCTCTCTCTCTCTCTCTCTCTCTCTCTCTCTCTCTCTTTTCTCCCTCTCCTCTTCTCTATCCCTCTATCTTCTGCTCTCCCGTCTCATCTCTCCCTCCTCCTCTATTTCTCTTCTTCTCTCTTTCCCTCATCCCTCCTTCACTACCCCCCCCCCCTCTCTCTCATTCTCCATCCCTCCAATCGCCCCCCTCCCTCTTTCTACATTGGCACGTGTACTGCTGTTCCTCTGTTGGTCCGAGGCCAGCTTCCTCCTCCTCTTCTTCCTCCTCCTCCCATGTCGCATGTCTGCTAGGGGGTCCGGGCCTGCTTGCTCAGTCCGGCCCAGTGGCCTTAAAGTGATCCTTACGTAATTGCCAACTGTCTCTAATCATTAGGGGCAGCCTTTAAAAGAGACATGCTCTGCCGACAGCTGCGTCCCCTCGCCTTTGCCTGCCTTTCAGATCGCATTTGCTTTAAAGGCCCGACTCTGGTTATATTTAACCCAGAGCACAATGTGAGCACTGCGGCCAGGATCCCATCCTAGCTTTTAAGTATCTGTCACTGTGAAAGCGAAGCATCCTGAAGTATGCATGACCACAATATTCACGTGTGTGAGGGTGTTTAACGGTGTGCCAACCATGTTGAATTTGATGACTTTTGTTGTTTCTACAGTCTTGTGATATCTAGATTTGACATTGTTTCTATATATTCTTCAGTTACCAGAATCATTACATAATAAATGCTAGGAAGTAACAAACGATCACATGTGCCTTGTTCATTCATTAGTGATCTTCTCATATTCCCAATATAACCAAGTATCACATGTTAATCCAATACTGACAAAAAGCTGTAGATTCACCTTCAGATAAAACCATACATTTTTAGTGCAGTGTGTTCAGACGCCTCCCAGAGACGCCTCCCGAGTGAAGCTGTGTTAGAGCGAGGGGTGAGGAGCATGTTCAGTGACAGCTGGGTCACATCCTGTCGTATCGGGGACAGAGAGACACAGCTGCCCTGCAGGCGAGCGAGCGAGGCACACCAGGCAAGGAACAGGAAGGCAGCGCCAGCCCAGAGCAGAAACATGCCACCCTACGCACAAAACATGGCTGACATGTTTGTTCAGTAAAAAGGATGACGCAGAGCGAGCTCACTGTAACTCCATTCACGTGTTTTCATCCATTTAAAAATAACATTATATGCTGTACAAAGTCAAAATGAAATAAATAAAAATACACTTTTATTGTGCCCTTATGAAAATGACTCTTGTTTTATTGATTTGAGAGGGATTTGAATTTTCCAGATATGCTTTATGTAGATAACCATACTGAGATGACTTATCTTCTCATGTACACTGTATTTTTTACTGAGAGTTCAAAAGTCTGTAAACTATGCACATCAAATAGTGAAATGGAGTTCAAATGTCTTGTGTGTATTGTTGTTTTTCTGGTGTGATACTAACCGCCCCCGAGGTGCCCTTAGTGTGTAAAGGGGAGGGCCCAAACATAATGAGGGGTCACGCTTGAGGGGCCCTTTGTAAAAACAGTGAGAGGACCTCTTTTCTCAAGACGAGATGGTGGAATTAGCCTGAGACAAAAGGAGGTGTGGGGCAGGAGGGGCCTCCTCCTCTCCCTCCTCTCTCCATCCCATCATCCCTGTGTCATCTCCTCTCACCACAGGGGCCTATGGGTGTTGATGGGGGGCCTGGTGAGAATGCTGAGGCAGATCGATGTACGCCAACTGGGACCCCCGAAAAGGGCCCCCTTTGGTCCCCAAGAATTTGTCACACACATCGGAGAGGGTAGCCGGACCCCCTCCGTCTGTGCTATTGGAGAGATCTTTCTCACTTTTGGACTTGACAATGATTTGTGAGTCAACAGATGACGCTAGAATACCATAGTAGCCTATTGTGACAAACCTAATATCTATTGTTCCCTTTCTTAACTGCAAATCCTTTTGTTTGTTGAATTGAACTGCAAGTCATGAATTGCAAGTGTGTATGAGGTAAATGACAAATGTTTCTATGTTTCCTTGCTGCCTTATATGGCGGCTTATTCCCTTGTAGCAACCAGAATATATTGGTGAAGTGAAGGAATGTTTTTGTGACACACCTGCTTTGCTGTGACGTCATTGGAGGTCAGACTCTTATTTTGTTCACCATGACGTAACCCTCAGCTCACACTAAAGCCCGACACTCAGCTCACCTGTGGTAAGGAACAACAACATGCTCCCACAACGCAGTGGAAATCAGACAATGTGACGGAAACAGGGTGAAGGCACCCCACCTGCCTCCAAAACGTCACAGTGTTTAGTCCAGGGGGCAGAGCGATGCAAAAACAACAAGAAGTTGCACAAAAGGAGGTTATGGATATTTATGTTTGTTTGGCATTCTGCAGAACCACTGGCTTGGAACTGTGAAATCCATTCAAATTCTCGTGCCTGAGACTAGAGTAGCATCTTATTTTGAGACTGACTAGTTTTTAATGCTTGACCCTTACGGGTTTGTTATTACATGTCGGCGTATGTTTAACCCATTGGAAAAATATTTCTCCTCATAGTTCAACTTACATATCAATCAGACCTGTATTCAAATAGTATTTGAATCATTTAAAAAAATGTAGCTGTTGATTGATTTTGTTTGTTGATTGAGTTTGTCTGGTGCAATGAAACCAATAAACTAGTCCCAAAAGTATTAACCCTGCCCATTTGGCACTCCAGGCAGACACAAGCAAACTCTCAAACAATTATCATTACACAGTAAAGAGTAAACACAAAATGCTCCTCACCAAAATGTTAATTTGAGGACTGCATACAGGTTCAAATTTAAAAAGGCCTTCAATATTATCACATAAAATACTGAGTACAAGCACAGACAAGGACAATTCTATTTTCAATGTATTGTTATCTCGTTAACAAGTCTGATAGAAAAACCGCTTTGTTCTGCCTTCTGATGTCTTGCGAAAAAGTTATATTCAAAATATAATATACAAAATTCAAGATGCATTAATTGTATACTCCATGTCCTTCAGATTGAGAATGCTACCTCACAATCAAAATGTAACCTATTGTCACTCACTCTATAATTCATCCATTTTGAATTTGACTGAGAACAGTTCGCTCTGTCTGCGCTTCATGTAGCCAAACAAAAGCTGACTTTAACAACGTGATGGGTGATTCTCATGCAAAACGGAGGCCCCCTCTTAGAGCCCATGTGCAAGAAGGCTGGAGCGTAATTACAGATGAGGGGTCTCAACAGCATCGTAATTGGAGGCAACGCCCAGGCGCAGAAAGGGAACTGTTGGTTCTATGTCGAGAGTTTTATTGCAATGGAGGTTCCTAAACCACTATCCCTCCACCCCCCACTCCCCCCCCCCCCCCAACCACAATGGAGTATAGGGAGACAATGGTAGAGGGAACATGATTGTGCTTGTGTGTGTGTGTGTGTGTGTGTGTGTGTGTGTGTGTGTGTGTGTGTGTGTGTGTGTGTATGTGTGTGTGTGTGTGTGTGTGTGTGTGTGTATGTGTGTGTGTGTGTGTGTGTGTGTATGTGTGTGTGTGTGTGTGTGTGTGTGTGTGTGTGTGTGTGTGTGTGTGTGTGTGTGTGTGTGTGTTTGAGTAGGCCCTGGGAGTGGGTGCTCTTTTCTCCCAGTGAGGGGAGACTCCCAGTGAGGGGGAAGTGAGGCGTAACAGTTGACAAAAGCGCAGAGGCTTGTGAACATAAAGAAACCGTCTGGTTAATCACCGCCCTAAACTACAGGAAGTTGTCTATTCACCGACCCCTCGGGCAGAAGAGCAGAGGTTTTGATGATGTACGTTAGAGGCGGGCAGGGGTTGGAGTTGGAGTTGGAGTGAGAAGCAGGGGAGGCTGGTTGATGTAGAAATCGGAGGATGGTCTCATTGTAATTTCTACCTACACCAACCTCCACTGGTAGGAATATGGTTGAAGAAGTATGGGAAGTGAATTGTGATGGTGTTACTTTGACTAGTTCAGTCAGGACTCTCACGTCAGTTTAACCATTTATTTTATGACAATGGTAATACATTTAAGCTTGGTGTAATTGGATGGTTCTGCTCTGTATAGCTCCCTGCCTGGATTATAAACGACCACAGCATAAAAATATACAATATGGCAGGGAGCCCAAGGCTTATCAAACCCCTCGTAGGAAGGCAACATGCAGAACAACTGTTGAATCCCATGGAGGAGCATTAGCTGGCTACTTAGCCTCTACTTAGCCACTTTGAACATGTGATGATGTTTTTGCATATGAACCAGCTGTCCTGTCACCTGACAAACAGCTGCAACATTGACTACCTAAACCAACGCAATGCTCAGATTGTGAATACGTTACATAGGACAACACTATGAGAAAGTCAACCAAAGAAGTCAACCAAATGTGAAAATCGTAGCCTTGAATTTCGTGTTACTTTGTTCATGTATTCTGCAAAGACACAGATTTGTAAAACGAATGTTGTCCATGTTGTCCACACACTCAATCCAATCCACAAATTCATTTGATTCTATGAAAACTCATATATGTCTGAGTCCTTCCCCTTCTTTCAACACAGTTGCACTGGGATTCCTGGCTCTGAAAATAATGAACCATGCATCTTTGCCTCGGACCGAAATCGAACAACTTATTCCTAATGAGAAGTGTCCTACTTGTTCAACTCATTACCAAAGCCTCTAATGGCTTCATCTGGTTGACTGGCTCTGCATGACTAAAACCAGCCTCTGTGTCACGTGTTAGCTGAAGCTTCAGGGGCTTGTTGTACACATCATCCACATATCTCTTGCTCATCCGTCTCGCAGGCTGTGGTGTAATTACCAGTGTCTCTGTGTGAGTCAGTGGCCTGCTCCTGCTCCTGCTCCTGAACCTACACAAACAGATACAAAAACAAGCAGTCATCGTCTCAAAGTAGGGAACAACAGCTTGTGGTCCTAGGTAGGTTGTAAGCTCATCCTGCAAGGAGGACAGAGGGGACCAGTTCCAAACCTATCCCTCATTCGTCACTCTTCTCCTTAAGGCCTTGTTTGTTGTCCTCCACATCGCAGATCTGGAACGATTGGATTTGTATAAGGAAAATAGTATTTTAGTACTTATATAGTACTTTAACCTTTTAACCTTAATAGTACTAACCCTAACCTGAACCCTAACGACATGGCCAACATTTACAGTCCTCCTGAACAGAGTTTTGCACCAGAGTTTTAAACACATAGATCTGCCATGCTCTGGAAGCCATCTTGTTTACACACTGTGATCTGGTCAAATCAAGGTGGAGTCAACAAGGTGGTATGGTTAGGGAAAGGGTTCGGTTTGGAATAAGGCCATAGTCTTGTGAGAATGAACCTCTCTCTGATGTGAAGCCTGATTGATCCATAACACTGACCTGTCTAGAGACGGGTTTCCTTGACAAGGTCTTCATGTGTAAGCAGTTTTTTCCCCCACATGCTCACTTTGTCTTTGCAAATGAACATATGGACAGGGAAGATCAGTTAACCCAAAGAACCAGGCGGAGCTCAGCTTGCAGAGCAGATGAAGCTATAAAGAAATTGCATACATTTTCTGTGGTTGAAACGCCTAAAGCATGTGAACAGTTTAATGTAAACTCTATAAAGTTATATCCAGGTTTGGAATACAGCCAAGGAATGTTGTTGGCCTCTATGTATTAAAACTCTCTCTGTACTGTTTATAGTCATGTGTCTTCAAAGTGCAGAGCATACTGAATCTATGTATCAACCATGGGTAGAATTCAGTCGAACCTGCACTGTATAAAACTAAAAAATAACGGCATGTTTATACTCTACATGTTTCTTTTTCAGTCAGTTACCTTAGTCTAATCAATTGCATTCACTACAAAGTCAAAACCTGCCGTCTCATCGCACAGGGGCCATTTTGTGGCATTGAATTACACATAAAAGTAATCAAATCCCTGCCCCAATTTCCTCTCGAGATCCAGAGGTAAGGTTGTGAACATGTAACGACATGATTTATCAAACTAAAATAATTACAACTTTGAAGTCTTTATGAATCTTTCCACAAACCCTTTCGATGTATGTGGCACAATAGATGCTACATACAGCACATTACAAATGTTTCATGAGCAAATGTCATGCCATATAGAGGTGGCCCAAAGAGTTAAGTCACTGTTGGCCAAGCTCCAGATGTACCCTTAATAAAGTATGAAGCATTTATGTATGCATTATACAGGGTTTATGAATGTTTCATAGAGCCTTCACAATTGTATTTCATTTAAAGTGGGACCACATGATCAATGTCGTGATGCAGCCAACACCCCCATTGGGCTGTCAGTGAATACTGAATACTGCAGTGGCTAGTCCTGTTCCTTCAGAGAGCCTGTTAGTTAGGCTGCTACTCCAGCTAGTACCCCTCACACTGCATTAACAGCAGGGTGTCTTCCCAGAGCTGCAGAACACCACACTCCATTAAGCCTCTCCCTGGACTATGCCTCTCTTGAAACAAAACAAAAACAGGTTGTTATAAATATGTTTTTCTTCTCTGGTTGTCCCCATGACCCTAGACAGGGTCTGTTCAGAACATTTTGGGGGAGGAAGTACTGTACTGTAGGTGTGTGTATGTGTCTGTGTGTTTGTGTGTGTGTGTGTGTGTGTGTGTGTGTGTGTGTGTGTGTGTGTGTGTGTGTGTGTGTGTGTGTGTATGTGTGTGCATGTGTGTGTGGGTGTGTGTCAGAGGTTCATAACAGGTGTAGTTCAGAGAAGGTCAAGAAGGTTAGCTGGGTAACAAGCAGGCAGCATTTTGCCTTGTTGTGTGAACAATAATGCTATAGCCTTCAGTGCTGTATAAATACAATATCCACAGTGTCTTATGCCACAATACATTGTTGAACTGGGGCCAAATATTTCGCTTCAGCACAGAGGAATTTGATACATTTTTGGAAATGGGAGAGCAAATAGAAGATTTGATTCATCCTACAGCTCTCTGACTAAAAGCTTGGCATGCACAGATGCGTATTACATTCCTATATTCTGTACTAATTGGGGAATGGCAATGCACTGTTTTTTTTCAGTTTACATATATGTTATTTCCTTGTCGTGAAACGAATACACTATGCCTACGAGGAATATGTCCTTTGATCAATGCATGAGCTAATCCAAATGATTTGGTTATCTAGAATTCTGTTTGTTGGCACCTACAGTACAGCTCAGCGTGTACACCTTAAATCATGTGAAATCAAAGGATAATTAATGACAAACGTCACTCATAAATTACCTACGATTATTGCTATACAGAGCACTTAAATAGATAGATAGTCTTGTAAAATGACCACAGCATTGTGTTTGAATAATGCTTTTCTTGGCAGTGACAATTATCCTCTGATCCATGAGTTGGAAACCTGGCAAGCCAGCTAAAATGGATCCGCAATCAGTAATACTCCATTATGAATTATTAAATCAGAGACTTGTCACTGTCTGGGCAAAACACACTTGGATGAGTCCATGCCACCCACAAAAATGCTTATATGGCCAATTCTGCCGGGCTATGCCAGGTGCCACAAATGCCAACATGAATGTGTGAAGTTAATGTGATCTTTTCTATTTACTCTCTGTGTCTTTACATGGCTTACATACATACAGTATACAGAGGATACATACAGTTAAAGTCAATGAGATGCCATGATGAAATAGTCTATTTACAATAGTTATGGAAATGGTAAAAAAGTTTGAAATAGTACAAGGACGCTGTGATAGGTCAACCTGAAGACAATGCATCCAGTCAAACAGAATGACATCAGAGGAAATGTCAGAGCTGTCAGTCAGTCAGTGCTTAGAAGGGATTTAAGATGGCATCAACCTTGACATCTGTCTTGTGACACAAAGGGGTTATTTCTTAATATAATGCACACAACCTTTAAACAACCAAAGATGGAAATAAGTCCTACAGTATTCCTTATATTTTGTCTAAATAAAGTGAACATTGTTGGACATAACTAACTAATTGCTGGTGTGATACCTACACTATTGAGATCACTAGACATTCACTCTGTCATTTACATTTTCACAGATACTGTAGTTTGCCAGAATAAAGTAGCCTAAAAAAATATACTACGAAAAATATCTGAATTTCCTTGATTAATACAAGTTGATGCAATATATTTAATGTACAATGATTGAGGTATAGGTTGTCTTAATTTGCCTCGTGTGCTTTGTATTTTTGTTTCAAATATGTTTGGGAATCAAGGCAGGGTAGAGGGTAGGCAAAGGGTAACCATAAAAAAAAAAACGAGGGGTTAGGGTAAATAGAAAAGAAAATCTCTGTGTTGTTTGTTCTCTTACAGCATTTAATTTTTCTAAATCATAAGTACAATCCACATGTGCACAGGTGCAAACACTGAAATAATCTGTCCGAAAAACAGCAAATGAGAGAAAACCATTGTATGTTGTCTTCGTTCAGCAGACAAACACCGCACTACACAATATATATTTTTCCGCATAAATCTGAGTTCTAAATGATGAACTCTAAGTTGCAGAGTGGCGAGGCCGGGGCTACATTGCATCATGCTTGAGCGAGCATGTAGGCCATACGCCATGGATGCGCCATACACCCTGAGGTGAGGAGAGCAGAGCGTTTTTATACACACGTCAAGCAAGCTTCACTGCATCCCTGTGACACAGCCTCTGCCTCGGAGAGAAGTCAGCCCTGCACTGCACCCAGCAGAATAAAATAGTAATCTTATCAGCACCAAAACCTGTATTAATGAAAAGGACAGAAGAGAAAAAAATACATTTACGTGCCCCTTATGTGCCCCTTATGTGTTATTACAAGCTATAAACTATTTTTGTGTCATGACCATGTATAACCTTTTTTTTTATACTGTGTATATATATACGTCAGGGCATATATATATATATATATATATATATATCATTGTTTCTATCCATTTGAGTTTTTGTCCATGGATGTGTTGGCATACGCTCAGTGCCCTCAGAATACTTGAATTTGATTTTTTTTATTTTATTTCATGTTTGTTCTAATATAAAGGTGTCTCAATACCTGGAGATGGGATAACCACTGTAAAATATGAATAGATTACATCGAAAAATACCATTACCAGTGCAGAAACCAGTGCAGAAACCTAAAAGGTCAACTCATGGCATTTGCCCTTCTTGTCGACCAAAGCTGCTCTAACTATCTTCAAAGTGATGTGTATGTGGAAATGCCTATAGCACCAATAGAACAAACAATATTAATAACAATAACATAGCAAGTGAAACAAGTACAAAGGTGGTGCTCTTGCTAGGTGACCACTAGCCATTGCGCAATAGAGTACATAACAATGGCACCAATAGGCCAGTACCTCATTACAAGCCTGATACTGCAGTATAAGGATAGCACAGCAAGAGATAATTGACAGTTGAGATTTTAATATGGATGAGGTGTAGTATAGGGGTCTAATTCTACAGGGATTAGAGTCCTATACTACTCCCAGTCAGGGATCAATCCCTACTGTAGTTTGGGATTAGGAGTGCTCCGATAGCCCCTTGTGGAGATCAGGTTCTTTTTAAAGCACTTTTCAAGGCCTTGCTGCGTTCACTCATCCCCATCCCCATCCACATCATTATTCTGCTGGCCTACTTCTAAATCAACCTTCCATTGCTTACCACGGTTCCGGAAATACGATTAGGTCTTATCTGAGGCATGCCTCTCTTCCCCATCAGGTTCATCATCTCATCAGTATGAAAATCCCTCCGGTACGAAACAAAGGGAATTAAACACCTGAGAAAGTAGTGAAACACCAGAGACAGTGAAAGTGAAGGGCTTTTTCTTTACACACAAACCTTTTCTACTTTAATAAATTGCAGAGTAATAACTATTGTAATAGGATACCTGAAGTACATTCTAGCCCACTGGTTGGGTCCTGTAGTGTATAAACTGTAGTGGAGGGGAATGTCCTACTACAGTGTTACTGACATTTAAAATGTGTTCCAGCGACAGTCTGGTCCCACAGTCACTGAAGTTAGCATGAAAGTGTGTGTGTTTGTGTGTGTGTGTGTTTGTGTGTGTGTGTGTGTGTGTGTGTGTGTGTGTGTGTGTGTGTGTGTGTGTGTGTGTGTGTGTGTGTGTGTGTGTCGTTGCAATGTGTTACAGTGACAGTCTGGTCTCTCACAGTTACTGGAGTAACTGTAGCATGAAAGGGGAAAAGCCATCTAAAGCTCCTCTCCGCCATCTGTTTCAACAAGATGAGTTAATCAAGAGAAACACACTGTCAGGGCCAGTTCAGAAGCTGAGAAAAAGGGGTTTGATGTGAAGGATAAGTCAGTCTTTAAGTAAGTCTTACTAGCCTCTGACTCTCTCTCTCTCTCTCTCTCTCTCTCTCCTTTGTCCCCCCCCCCCCTCCCCCCCCCATAACGACTGTTTCCCATCAGCGGCCACACAGCCCTACCTTCTCCACCACGGCCTCAACGGTTTCTAACCACTTCCACCTCCTCCTTCGCTTTGTGCTCGACGCAGCCCTCTCTGCTTTGTGTGTTTGGATAGGGGCTGCCTGCAGCGCGCAGCTGCCAAAGAAGGCAAGGCCTCCCGATAGCATCACACAGGGGGAAAAAAGACACTCTGTACTGCCACTTTAAAGAGGGAGGGAAGAAGGAAAGTGGAGAGGGGGTTGGAGCCCAACATGTGTGTGTCTGGTGGCTGGTCCAGATGTGTTCCAGGCATGGGAACTCTCTCACACCTCACTGATGCCCGTTTATAGAGGTCAGGGCAAGTCTTGGTCTCCAGTGAAGCTCCGATGCGATCAGTTTAGAAGGGTTAGGGTAACACATAGCCCTAGTTAGGGTAACCCTAACCATGACTTTAAAGCAACGTCCAAGTTATCGTGAGGTGCACTGTGTGGTGGAAAGGGACTTAAGGCAAGAGACTTATAGCGAGCTTACAGTATGTCGTCCACTTCTTCTTGTTTTCAAGAAAAAGCAATTTTACATTCTATTTTTCACAGTTCAGTCTCTCCCTATATGCAGACTATGCGCTGCACGTCGGGACCCCGACTGCTAGGGGGTCCCCCTGAGTAAAAAATAAATAACTAAAATAAAAATCTTTCTTTTTTTGCTGGGGAGGTATAGTAAATGTGTTGAGCATTTGAGCAATTCCCCTAAAAATATTTTGGCTCTTTTAAAAAGCAACTGAAGACTTATCTTTAGCACTCTTTTAATAAGCCATCCCTTTATATTATTGTATGCATCATTTCTATTTATATATTTATTTAATCATTTGTATTTATTTATTTAAAGTCTATAATGTAGGCCTACACAGGTTCCTATTATTCCTATGATGTCAAGGAGTAGAGATGCTAATCTGTCCGCAGTCTGTTGCACTAATCAGCTAATCTACTGTATCGATGAACTCTGAGTCACGCCTCTATGTCCCCCGCCCTCATACCCCCTTCCCCACACATTCGCAAAGGGGACGTTAAAGCGGTGTGAGTAAATCAACGCCTTCTCCAGGATCCATTCATAAACGCCAGTGCAATTAACTCAGCTCTTTCCCTCTCTGATTTACGGTGGCCATGTTGGGGTCTCTTCTCGGTTTCCACTGAGGCCTGCCAACCGCCGCCACTCTCCTTCAGAACATCTGCGCAGCGCCTGTGTGGAAGAAATGGTGAGAAAGGGGAGGACGTCAGGAATGAAAAGAAAAAGAAGAAGGGAATGACGTGGCAGAATAGCACAATAATCAAATAGAGAGAGATCGCTGGCAATCAGAGAACCCACCCATGGGAAACCAGCTACTTAAAATCAGCCACAGTGTAAATGATGAAATATTGAAATCACAGAGTTAGTTAAGTGGGGTACTGTAACAGAGTGGCTGAATAAAGTGTGGTTCTGCGTTAGCAGTTTATCATTATACCTACTACACTATAAGGTATGATTGCGCCTATGCATTGCACACGCACACATTATAGATGTGGTCATATAACCACATACTAGCGACAGTGATTAGGGCTTGGATGAATACAGTATTTCACATTCCCTAAAATGACGAGAATGACTGCATCCAGAATAACTAACTTCAAGCACATCTTACAGTTTATCACGTGCATGTGTCTCCAAAGGGCCACAGCCTCTATTTTCGAACTCCTGTTTACTTTTATGTATTTCAAATGTGCCTACAGACCAGGGCCCCTCCCTAGCTACCCCCAGTGCCCCTCTCTCCCCCTGCCCCCCCAACCCCACTCCCACCCCTGTAAACCCCGGCCCTGCCCCTGTCTGCTGCCTGCCTTGCTGCACAGTGGCTCCATTCTTCCAGCCCATGGACTGAGAGGAGCCGGTGTGTGTGTGTGTGTGTGTGTGTGTGTGTGTGTGTGTGTGTGTGTGTGTGTATGTGTGTGTTCGATGGGTGAGTGTGTGTGTATGTGTGTGTTTGATGGGTGAGTGTGTGTACCAGTCTATGGGAGAGTGTCAGGGTGTGTGCAGGAGCATCCAGTTGCCCCCCTCTCCCCCTCCCCAGCCAAGCCCAGCCTGGTACACACTGTTCTTTAGTCTCTAGTGAGACTGGACTGTCATTTCCTGGCACAGGATATTGTACAGTGGATTTGATTGGTCTGCTCAATTACCCGCCTATTTGTTTGGCCCCTCAAAATGGAGGGAAAATAAATACATGACATGTGGACATAGTGTGCCCTCAGTTGGAAAGAAACACCGGTTACCTTTTTAATCACCAAGGAATAAAATGGTTAGATTTATTTCTCATTCATATTTTAAATATAAGACTTAGAACAAGATCACAACATATGATATAGCTACAGTATATATACAAATTGTATGAATTAGGAAAACTTTGAATCCTAAGCAACCTGCATGGTGGTGAGTACATGTTGTTTTAAGTACAGTAGACCGACATACAGCACAACCCCTTAAAAGATATTTTTTGGTCATTCATTTCCAGGGTTTTTACACCGGAAGGTGCTCTGCTATTAAATTACAAAAATTTGATCCCATCACTATCCTGCGAGAAAATTCCATTAGAAAAACAAGACATCACTGAGAAACATTTTTACGAAACTCAGGTAAATGGTGCATCTTGCCATGGAGATCCGGCATTTACAAAATGACACTGATTGGCCCAAAGGCATGCTATAGTAAACAACTGAAACGTGACACTTTGAACAAGCATATCTCCTGTATCTTTAGCTATAGTAATTAAATTTGGTACATATTTGCAGCCCCTCATGAGCAACAACTTTATCAAAAGGACCTATAAGCTCTGCCCATTAGATTTTCTGCTAATTAGACTTTTTGTTCCCATCAGACTTTGAACAGGTATATCCTGCCCCATTTGAGCTGCTGTCATGTGATGTTGGACATTTGCATCTCCTGATGAGAAACACATTTTGGTACTTACATCATTCATGGGGGACAACAGGTTTACTGTAGAATGTTCACATTTGTTAGCATTTATCAAAACAGTGAGCATTTTAGTCTTCACCATATATTGTCTATGGTCACATGAATACAATATTTTATACGTTGCCAAAACCGGGACCAAAAGCCGCTTCTTAATCAGTTGTCTAGAAATTACTGTAGGCCTACGAATTTTCTTTTTTACATTTCTATGCATTTTTTAAGGTTCCTGGTAAATGAAAACAGCTGAACTAATTGTTTAAATATTAAGGAGCTGTGTAGACAGTTGCACGGTGAGCAGGTATACAAAATGGCATCAAAATCGGAATGGCTGAGAAATTAGTCAAGGCGATTTGGTATTTTCAATGGTAGCTCTGTTCAGGCATAACAGATAACAGATGATAAAAGTGCCAATAAAAGGGGAACATACTGAAACAGTGAGAACATGTTTTCCCCTTGACATCAGCTACTTCAGAATGGGGTGCAAACCACTGAGACATGCACAGAATGGTGGCTTACCTTTCTGTCTGCAGGCTGGCCCGGCCAACTTCTGTACATCCTCACTTTGTTGACGGTGCCAAGCCTTCACCCCAAATCTCCAGATAACCTACCTCCTTATGGTGGCACAGTTCTGATGGCGTCAGAGACACTCTCTCTCCCCTCGCCACCATCTGTTTTAGCATGGCACACCGAGCTAAGGACCCGTCTCGCTCTCTCATCCTTCCCCCCAAAATCCCCCTGTCACACCCTCCCACCCCCACCCCAACCCCAACCCCCAAAAAGAGATAATTTGCAGAGAATGAAGAGTCTCTCTGCGGCTGAATTTATGAACTCTTGCAGTAGTCATGGCAACGACTGGCAACTTTGTAGTATTGGTATTGTAGTATTGGTATTCATAGTGTCAGCAAACCAGAAAGTAATTGTGGGGTCTTTTGGGGGAAAGAGGTAAATACTTATCTAAGTGCAATTCCAAAAAATGCTCTCAGCACGTGGCTGGGCGAATTCACACTCATGATGATTATTATTGCAGATTGACTGATATTAAAAAAATGCGGCCACACACATCAAACTCTCTTATAAGGACATTATAGCAGGGCATCTTTGTACTATTATTTACATTTTCATTTACATTTGCCTTATTAGCATATGCTAATGTTCATCATCTGCCATCACTTTACACTTTACACAAGAAATCAAATCCTTGAAGCCCTAATGCATGTGCTTTCTTTACGGCCTGCTACAGTGGCTCACTCTAGGATGTATATATCTGCTTTCAGGCTCTTATCTGTCTCTCACAGTGCTCCCTTTAAAGCGGACTCAGCCACTACTACGTCTCTCTCTCTCTCTCTCTCTCTCTCTCTCTCTCTCTCTCTCTCTCTCTCTCTCTCTCTGGAAAAAAAGAAAACCCTGACACCTCAGACTTCACTTCACAGCCGGTGCAGAAGAAAGCACTGTGAGCATTAAGCCTTCCCCTGCAGCCGCCTGCAAGGTGGAGATATTACAATTCACATTTGTACAGATGTGAGGATTTCACTGCTATATACGATGTGCTACAGTATAGCTTTCGTTGTATACTGACATTTTTTTTCAAGATAATGTCCTAAAGTCAGGGCTATTTTATTTGGCTGAATAACAAAAGTCATTTTGCTGTTCGAAGAAGTGATATTTTCATCAACTGAGTCAAGTTGCGATTTGTGGATGTGGACCTTTGCTGCATGTTTTGGAGGTGTTTGGGCTGTACAATATGTGGTCATTGAGGTAACCCAGGGAGAGTTGGACCAAAACTGTGAACAATGGCCAGATACTGTGGTTTTATGTATCCCAATACCATTTAGACCAGCTGTAAGATAATTGTTATGGTTCTACTTCAAGATGCACAGGAGTGTGTTTGCTGAGATTTAGTTTAGTTTAACAGAAAAAAGCTAATACCGCTCTGAAAAAAAGCCACCATCATCATGTACAGTACTGTTATGTTGCAACGTTTTGATAGTGTTGGGAAATAACATCATGTCATGTATTACTGCAAGTATTCAGTGGTAACAGTGATACACTGATAGTGACACACTCACACACACACACACACACACACACACACACACACACACACACACACACACACACACAGATAAAGCCCAAAATACACAAGAACCGCTGCAGTGTAAGACAACTATAAGAGAAATAATTCTGTGGGATTGGTCCCATACCCTGGGCTTATCTCTTATGCACTTTCATGTGGCATTATATTTAATTATGGATCATACGGGGGCCCCTTAACAGAACCCAGTTGCTTCACAGGTACAAACATCTGAATAATTCAAAGGCTTCCTTGTAGGAAAAGCAAGGGTGTGAGTGCAGTAGCATTATTTTAGCGTTGTTGCACTGTGAGCGTAGCGTCATAGCTCAAGTGCCCATTGAGGTCCAGTAGCTTTCCACAGATTCCCCTAATCATCCTACTGTATGTTTTTCACACCATCTGATTGCAAAATGTATACGTAGTATGGGGATGATTAGTAGAGTGATATTTATACTGTATGTACTGTGCAGTATGTGGCTAGTGAGTACCAGGGATGTAGTGGTATAATAGATAATAAGCTGTTTACCTGGGTCTACCCTCCACTACATCCTTGGTTAGTTATGGTATGTTGATGTATGTTGATGTACAGTACAGTGGTTCCAAGTACTGTATACGGGTGGGTATTACAATCAGCATATAACAGTATAAGAGGTGCCGACCACAGAAATTCAACATAAAATAAGACAATAAAAAATGTTCACCAGGGTAGTTGACAAACACACTACCTTATGGCTGAATACGATGATTACCAGAACGAGCCAAGACATGATCAGATTATGATTAAGATCAAGAAGATCACTGATGATGATAATGATGATGACCTAATTTTGCCTGTGAGTGTGTGTGTGTGTGTGTGTGTGTGTGTGTGTGTGTGTGTGTGTGTGTGTGTGCGCGCGCGCGCGCGCGCGCTCAGTATCCAGTAAGAGGGTCCCTTTGGGAGCAGCATTGTTTACGCTCTGTGACCAAACCTTTTTGGGATGAGGCCTAATGGGAGGGTTTCCATCAACAGATGCCAAGGCTTCACATTCCAACTGCAAACACTCATTTTAATTTTAATTTTCCTCCTGTTTTGCTACTGGGTAGCAGGAAGAGGTAACTGAGGCCAGAGAGACAGTGACCGAGAGAGGCAAAGGGGTGGGGAGAGAAAGAGAGGGCGAGAGGGGGTTAGTGGGTTGGGGAGTTAGACGAGGGGGGGGGGGAGGGGGTGGCAGAAAGAGAGAGAGAGAGAGAGAGAGAAAGAGAGACAGAAGGGGAGAGAGAAAGAGGGGGACGTAACGGAAGCTTCCGGACTTAATTCCCAGATTCCCAGAAGGACACGCATGGCTGAGCTAGGACTGACTGATCTGGCCTGGATCTGTGGTGAGGGGCTCCTGCATGTCCAGCTGGAGAGAGAGAGAGAGAGAGAGAGAGAGAGAGAGAGAGAGAGAGAGAGAGAGAGAGAGAGAGACCCCTGGGCGCTGACAGGTGTAGCCCTCCACTCCAGCTGAGTCCTCATACACAGCTGACCTGGATCCAGTCCCCCCCCCCCCCCCCCTTCTCTCTCTCTCTCTCTCTCTCTCTCTCTCCCTCACTCTCTCTCCTAACAACACATGGTCCCGTACTCAGGCTTACTCATCGAACAAGCACTGGAATGTTAGTCTACACCGTCAACATGACAGCTCATGAACATTGAAATGTTAGGTTCTCATATGCCATAGGTTAACATTCTTACTGCGCAATAATATGGGCTATCAGTGCAGAGCATACTGTATGCATTGACAGTCAATAATTGCCATATTACATTCAATAAAGCATTGTCATAAAACGTTTTACTAATTGGACTACAATGCACAGGTTCATTTCATTAGGTAACCCCATCATACTTTGATCTTGTGAATTATTATTTCAATCTGACAAGGAATCAGAGTAGAACATCAACTTCTTAAATAGATTAAAATCCAATTGAATTAAATCCAATGAGCAAGAATGGCTTGATTTGTGGTTTACAGAGAACCAATTAGCCTTTACAGAAAACAAGTGCACTCATGAATACTATTGAATTTACTGAGCGAGATAGGAAAAATGCCTTCAATGTGATGGAATATTGTAGCACTATCTTGTAGTGGTATTGTATTGTATCTTCCCTATTGTAGCATGTGCCTGACAATAAACCACAACCTTGAAAGTTGGAGGCCCTCCTAAAAAAGCTCCTTACAGTATGTTCATCTATACAATGAGACCTGAGAGATGGCATTCCTCTGAGGGGTTAGAGGGATGGCGCACACACACACACACACACACACACACACACACACACACACACACACACACACACACTCTCAGTACACACCCATGTGGATATTATCAGCAGTTCTCAGCTGAACCCCAAGGCCTGTCCAGTCCCCTGGTGGCATGGCCAGGGGGAGACTGTCTTTATCTGGGCCACAGGACTATCCCTCGCTTCCGCTTTGGCTCAGGGGGTGGGGCAGATGCCATGCCAGTCCCCAGCGTGGCTTTTGTGGCCAAAACCTATAACGTTTAAAGCTTAAGGGAGATGCTTTGTTTTAAACAGGCCTGTCCTACTCCCTCTCCTGCCCCCACAGTGAAGGACCGTGTGTGAACCCCATAACAGATGGAGTTGAGGGCTTTTAGTCTGTCCAAGTCCCTCTGGACCCGGATCTAAACCTGAACATTTGGTACCCTTACTACTCCTGGCTGGCATTTACCTGATGCAACATTCTGTTTTGTTATGATATAGATGTTTGAACCTGTTCCATTACACAATATCATTATTTAACAAAAACATGATACAATGTACATTTCAGATCCAAACTGAATACAATAAATACAGTTAATGTCAATAAAGGCTACAATGTAAAGAAAGGTGCTTCCTAAAATATCTACTTGATTGGAAAAAATCCCAAACAAAGTCTGGGGGAAACACTGAGACACTAAAAAAACTAAAAACTAAATAAATAATAATATCTTACTGGATGCTATAAAAGAATGATAAAAATGATAAAAATAATTTTTCTCAAGCTTACTAAAGTATCAGAAGCGAACACACTTTATTATTGCTGAGAACAGGTGTTTTTGGAGTGCAGCCGATACTCAAAATGAGCATTAAACCACCAAGGTTAACTGCACTGCACAAAAGCCTCTTTTCTCTCAGCATATTATCCAAAATGTAAAAAAAAAGAAAAAACGTCAGTCTAAATATAGGATGGAACTCAGAGCAGATTAGTTTGCTCTGTGATCTGCCGCTAAGACTGTTTCTCTGATATCCTCTCTTTGAGTGGCATGGGTTTGTCTTCACACGCAGCTGACAATGGGCTTGTGACAGTGTGTTATCAAAACTGAGCTTATACGTAGAACAATCAGGGCATTGTGTTGGAGGTAGAGATAGAGTTGGTACAGATCTAGAACCTGCTTGCCCTCCCTCTACCCGACCTTTTTGACCACGAAAAGGGTAAAAAGCTAGACTGACATCAATGTTTAGAGAGGCAGTATTATATACAGTATTATACAGCTCTGGAGTGAACAGTGAATACTCCTTTATCCAGAGTAAGTATTGTGCAGGATAATACCGACATATTTCTTTTGATCAGCAATGCTCTTTCCCTGGACACACTCACACACTCACACACACACACACACACACACACACACACACACACACACACACACACACACACACAGTCATTATTATAGACAGTGGTATTTTTTTTTAGGTACAAGGCTGTATGACCTCTTTTTTTTGCAAAGGCAGAGTTTTGCTTTCATAATGGTGTGTTTGCAGCCTGCATATACTGTACCAGTAACACACACTGGGACGATGCAGCCAGACAGGCTTAAATCTAGAAAGGAAGTGCTGCTATGATGGTTGCTGGTAAATGCCGCACGTTTAGTCATAATGTTGTTAGCTAGACTCCCATGGTGTCCAGTAGCTTTGAAATGATCATGCATGATTAGAAAGGGGAACCGTTCGCAACACCCTGGGTAAAAATACTGATAATCAGAAAAAGAACACAGGTTGTGAAATATATATGTTTCCTCATTGAATCCTGCCGCAAGAAGACGCCTATCAAACCCAGGCCCCTCAAAAGGCTCATATATATATTTATGAGCCTTTTGAGGGGCCTGGGTTTGATAGGCGTCTTCTTGCGGCAGGATTCAATTAGGAAACATATATATTATATATGTATATATATATACATATATATTATATATATAACATATATATATATATGTTTCATTGTATCAATTGTGTGTGATAAGAAAAGGTTATGTATCAAGGTAACATGTTGTCACATGTTTCTGTTTCTAGCATGCGGTTCAAATGCAATGATCAAAATCTCCTTGGAGCCATGGATCCAGATTAGGCTGGCCGAGGAGAATGGGGGGTGGTGGGTGTCACAAAAATCAGGGAGCGACTGCACGACCCACATGGCGCATCATGGCAGTAGTCAAGTGAATGTGAAAACAAGACAAAGCTTTGCAGAATATTGATTTAATGCTGCATTCAAGCAGTGGAAGAAGCAAGGTTTGTATTACACATGCTCTATTTCCCCCCATACCTTCAGTTCTGCCCCCACTACAGAGAGAGAGAGAGAGAGAGAGAGAGAGAGAGAGAGAGAGAGAGAGAGAAAGAGAGAGAGAGAGAGACAGGAATTGTCTCTTCACATGCGGATGCTTTGCCTTGAGTGTTAAGTCAAACCAACTATAAAATCAATATCAAAATCTAAATCTAAATAATAGTGTAATTCTTTACACGGCAAAATGCTAGAGGGCCTGATTTGGTGAGTGAGTCAAGAATCTCCTCTACCGACACTTTAGGCCTTCTACAGTACATGTGGATGTGTTGCTTTCACCTGGTCCCGCATCTGTTAAATAATGCATTATTACACCACGATCAGATTAAAGGCAATGGATGAAGCCATAGAAGATCATATTGAGGGGATATTGAGGAAAAGCACCATCAATGTATGGCATCTGTGTAGGCGAGCATACATTTAGGTAGTTAAAGAAAAGAAAGAAATGGGGCCAATCTGTGTCCATTTCGATGTCCATCTTGTGTCTGCAGTAGGCAACCTAATATAATCCTAGTATAATCCTAATTTACTTTTTCATGTAGTAACCTACATTAGACATATCACCTACATCTATACACTGGCCTCTTGTTAGAACGATTTTGAGCCAAATCAGAACCACTAATAATATTTAGAAATTTCTGCTGCATAAAATCACATTTTTATATCTATTCACAAACTACCACTAGTCTACGACTCTATTTTAACCTGTGCAAATATGAACCCATACATCTATGGTAGACTTATATTTCATTCATGTATCATGATTCCATCCCTCTTCAAACCATGATGCACACACGTATGGCATGAACAAAAAGTAGGCCTATATATAGGCTACTGCATCTCTGACTTCAAGGCCAAAATGACTTCAGCAATTTGTTACTTTTTCCCTTTGCTGAAAATTATGAACACTGCACACTCACATTCTTGCACACGCACATATCGGTCGGCTATGGGGAGGGGCCTCTCTTCCTCCCTTCTCGTGCTAGTCCAATGGAACAAAGACCAGCCTTATCAATTTATGCTTGCCTAGCCAATGGTGTGACTCTTCATAGCTCACATGACGGCTTTCTCTTCAGGCTCTCCACACAGCGTACAAACCATTGGTTCAATCGCGAGGATGAGGCATCACTGAAGAGCCGAAACCGGCGGGGTTGGACGTCAACGACCGCACAAGAATTAAAGATGAAAACAACTTTTAATTTGAAGTTTTCCGGGTCTACGCAGCAAGTCTATCGCACTTTCGCACGGACTTTCCTGTCTTCCGACCGCGTAAAAATCTTTTGCCTCACGAGACGACTGAGCGCCCAAGAGATACTGAAATGAATCGTAAGTATTGATGTTACTTCACTCAGATTTATTTTGGTGAGATGCGCACACGGTGAAATATCCGTAGAAATAGTTTCAGACAGATAGTTCTCTGTTCTGTCTAGACCAAATGCACGCCCTGTCTGTATTTACAGAGAAATTAGATATTTTTTCAAAATGTTCATTTCTTTACTTTGAGGTCCACGCCTTTTATACCGGTATTGTTATCAACTGTCAATGATATACTGTAAATGCGTGCTCTGCTTTTAGTGGATATTTGTGACGTTTTGTGCTGTGCAGAGTATGAAATCTATATATTAATATGCAAGGTAAACTCACTGACCCTCACACGCAATGCGTGCAGGGCTATCCAACCGGTCGACACGGCTGAGTGGGAACAATTAGCCCAACAAGAAGAGTAGAGCACTTGAGGCGCAAAAAGGTCTACACACAGTCCTGGGATGGGAAAAGGGTGGATCTCCAATCACATGTCATTTTCCATGCAAGATATTCTGACACATTGCAAAATGTCCTTTGTTGGCACTAAAAGCTAATTTTAGAGACAAAATTAGCAGTATCACCCATGCCACTCAAAGAAGTGTGTTCATATCCCTCAACAAACATGCCTTTGCTTGAGAAGGGATCACATTCCAATGAATTTGACAGACACTCTATGAGGTCATGTCATTCTTTCAATCCCATATCGATTCCCACACACAGGGTAACCCCCCCCCCAAAAAAAACAAACAAACAAACAAAAAAAAACAAGAAAGAAAATATTTGGAGTCACAAATAAAAGCGCTGATTTTCTCGATTTCAGCGCAATTAGAAAGAACCGGCTCTCTGTTTGATGTCTGAAATGCTTCAGATGGCTTTAATTAGGACCTATAAAATCTGTCTGTCCCATTCTCTGGGGCGGTGCTCTGAAAGAAAGAAAAAAAACAGCCCAACACAGAAAGTCACTTCAGTAGAGGATCGCCTAATCAAATTTTTATAACCTCTTTTTTTCCCCTCCTTGATGCCGGTGGTATGCTCCTTCTTTGTCTGGCTTCTCTGTTATCTACACCTCCCCCCAACTGCCGCCCACTGCTGCCCGCCTGAGACACCTGAAGGCTAGACATAATGATCAACAGAGTTCCAGTCTTTCTGGAGCACAGCCAGTTGTTTTATTTTTTCCCCCTGCCTGCCTGCCTCTCCTTCCTCCATCCACACTCAAGGAGTCAGCAGCATGCTATGTTTCCAGGGTCCAGTTCAACCGCTATATATATATATATATATATATATATATATATATATATATATATATATATATATATATAAAAACGCTATATATATAACGCTATATATATAACGCTATATATATTTATATGTGTGTGTGTGTGTATGTATGTATGGGATCTGGGATGGAGTCTGGCGGGCTCACACACACAGTAAGAAAACATGAAAGACAACACTGTTTCTATGACTGTGTGTGTGAGTGCGTTTTCTGCTGCACTATTTTAGCAAGCCTCTGCAAAATAGCACCCTACAGTTTTTTGTGCAAACAGCAAGGGCTTCGTCACAGTATGGCTCATTTTGAAATCTAGTGGGTTTTGTTGACTCAAGTTATGATATATATTGTCTTTCACTTCTGCGATGGCATATAGGCTATGAAGCTTCCCACTGCCTTGCATGCAATAGGCCTGGAAATTGTGAATTGATGATTTTGTTTCAACTGGAACCTTCTCTTGCTTCAGTGCTACATTGAGGGCAAGATGTAGGCCTTTAAACACTGCAAACCTTCCTGAACATTCCGTAACAGATTCACCTCTATGGTGAGCGCCTGTAACCTGAGGCTCAAGGCTTCAGTATACATGTTTTAGCTAGTAAGAGAACACAAACAAATTATGTTACTCATCTCATTTGAAAATGCTTCAATTGGAAAGATCATGCTTGGATAATAGTAGTTTTGTGAAACTAGAATAATTAGAAAACTAGATGCATTTATATGCTACACATTTTTCTTGTGGTGTGTCTTTCCTTCTTGGGTTTGCTAAGAATACCGTCATCAGGCTTTCTTCTATGGATTGCTGAATGATAAGCTAGCTTTCTTGTATGGCTGCTGAAGTCTTTGTTTGACACCCACAAAATGTTCTTTATGACAATAAGGTGAAATGTGAAATGAGAGCAACATTTTGTACATCATATTACATTTCTGACAAAGTATACACATTTATAATCTGGATGAAATCTTTCACTGATCCAAATAACAATGATAATGACACTTTTATAATCAAGCTTTAACTTATTTTGAGTATGCAAATGTTTATTTCTCCCTATCTCTATTAATCTCTTATGAATAATTGCTTAAAATTTACCTTGAGAGCCGAATCCTTTTGATCTCTACTCATGAAATACACATTTAGAACATACAATTTTGCATCAATGTGAAATAATTAATATCCATGATATATGCAAAAAGCAAAGAGCTATACTTAAAAACCATCTCTCTTTCTATATTTTTTTCAAAGCCTACTTTGAGTATCATAGCATTTGGGCGATTCACGGATCTCTCTTCTTCTGTCATGATCCTTTGAAGGGGAGCAATAAATGCCTCAATGGCAGCAACAAGCTGTTTCTCCCTCCCACACTTTGAGGCTGTACCTGGAGATGAATGGGGGGCCCTCTATAACGAAAAAGAGAATAGAGTGTTTATTGAAGGAGTTGGGGGTGGGGGGGGGGGGGGAGTAGTTGGTTGCACACAATTAATTGATTTTATTGTGCATAATTCATATTTGTTAATATTAAACATTTAATTTGCTCCTGAAATGTCAAGGTAGTCAGGAAATGCAGCTGTTAATTAGAAATTCTGTGATATATTTAAACAATTTTTTTACAAAGGTTTAAATCCTGCCTAAAATAAAATGTTATCTTTATTGCACGATAATATAACACCCATGATAATGTCATTGGACAATCATAAAGCAACAGTTTAGGATTTCTGTAACAATGTTTACACGTGAAGGACTCAAGTCACGGTCAAGAATGTAAATGGAGGATTCATTCAATTACCGACGTGCTCTTTCCCTGGGAAAAGTCTCCAGCCATGAAGAGGTTAATTGTTTTTGAATTTCTATCCGAGGGGAGAAAATGGGTGAAGGGGGAGGATAATTGAGCTGCCGGTTGTTGAGTATGTTATGGATTACTGCGCCCCTCCAAAGGAGAAAAGAAGAAGAAGAAGAAGAAGAAGAAGGAGAGAGAGTGGGAGGGGGGAAAAGGGCCCATGTTGTGCGATGCCGCTGCAGGGGTTGTCTGGCCTTCTCAGGAGAGAGAGCAAAGTCCTGTTTAGCCCATGGGATGACCTCTGACCCCTTGCATGCTCCTCCCTGCACCAGGTGCAAGCCCTCACCGCCGGAGCTCACACACTCCACATTTATTCCTCACACACACTGGAGGACCTGGGGGAAACGCTGCATGAAAACACAGATCCTTTTCACATTTTTACCCCCCTTTTCGTGCTATTGTATTGTCTCGGGGTGAGGATTCAAAACCCCAGGGGGGACGGGGACGGGGGGACGGGTGGCGATTTCTGATGCTTTTCTTTTTCAAGGGTTGCCTGCCTACCAACAAAAAAGGTCCCTATTTTTTTTACATGCTAAAAAACATGGTGTAATAATCACAAGAGCATTAATCAGAAGGCTGTCATGTATAATTATTACAGTGTTTGATAACGGCAGAGTGAACCACTCCAGGCCTCAGTGAAGGCTTCCTGATACTATTAATGTGCTTTAATAAAATCCCCAAAAGCCCTGATGGACTGAACCATCTACACAGCCCAGTGGTTAAGTGCTGTAAGGTTAATGAACCGATTTACATACGTTCTGCTGCCATTTGGATGGGACGGACGATAGTCAGATGCTGTACTATTTCATAGCATCCTTGGAGGTAATATGGAGGAATTTGCCATTCCGATACAATCCATTATTTTGTTGAGGTGAAATATTTTTGTGAATTTACTTTCAAAACCACTTTTCTTATGTCGGTTGTTCACTAGCATTTATTCAAATCTGTGATTTTGCTTCCTCTGACGCATCAACAACAAATAGTGCTGGGATTGAATTTGACCGCCAGTCAATGGCATGGGCTATTGTTCTTCGTAAAGGCAGCACTTAAGTGTGGATTACGCCAAAAACCTCTCTGAAAGAAGGGAAGGGGGGGCATCTTACCCTTGGGCTATCTGAAACTCAACAGGACCAGTCAATGAAATTCACCACAGAGAGAGAGAGAGAGCGAGAGGGAGAGGATTAGTGCCCAATCCACTCATGTGACTGCCCTCATCTACGAGATCACGTTACAAACAAACAGATCATCTCTGGAGCTCCCTGTGTGCGGAAAGACAAAGTGAATCCTGCCGACGATCAATAGAGCAGCATAGAGCATAGACATGTGCTTAAAGCCACATTTTACCCTGTAATCCAGTGAATTTGTTGTTTTCATTATTCAATAGTAGACACATTCACCAAAAATTGTGTTTTAAAATGTCAATATATCTCGCTTTGAATGCCAGTCCTGATGTTCCAAATTACCCATTTGATTCAATTCCTACAACTCCCAAGATTCCACTCTTCCTCCCACACAAGTTCCTTCTGTTGAATAGTGCAAGAGCTAACGCCTGCTGCTCTCTGGGAATCACTTGCATAGTAGAGCAGGATCAGAGTGCAAAAACTCTCGTCTGACGTATTTTAACACGGTATGGGACTTTTTTTTTTTTAAACACAAGGTCTAGGTCAGATAACGCAGTTTGGGCCTTGCAGCAAGGCCTCTGTGGCCCCAGGGCAGTAACTAAGACGGATAGCCTATCCTTTTGACCACCACCCAGAATGTTTATCTGCGAGCTGGGTAAACCAAAACATTCAGAGGCACAATCAGGTCCATTTTGAGATGTGGCAGACCTGGATGGACGGACGTATGGATGGGTGGATGGACTGGGAGCTGTTGATAGGTGTGTAAAGAGCTCCATGGCGTGCATTGAGAGGATGCGCAGGGGTTAATTACCCCACCCACCCCTGTCGGCTCTGCTCGAGGGGGAGGAGGGCCCCCTTTTGCCTCACGCTCTTCTTACGTGATTAAAAAAATCATCCTGTTTAGGATTTGACAACGTGTCAGTGTCTGTGCGAGTGTTTGTCTCAGATTAGCTCCCTGTGCCGTGAGGAGAGAGGGGGGGGGAGGAGAAAATGGAACAATGCCGCTACGATCCCAGATGAAAGAAATAATTTGCACAATTTTATGAAAGCGGTATTTGTCCGGTCGGGTGGCTCTATCAAAGCAGAACAGCCACCGAGGAACATGATTTAAATGGCGGGTAAGCAGCAAAGCTGGCAAGGCGGCAGTTCAATTCATTTCTCAGCTGAATGCTTTCCAGGTAAATTCTGATAATGGGCAATCGAGTTTCTCTGTTTTCAAACAAGTCTAATTTTCTACAGATGACTCCAGGCTGTCACCCTCACTGCTAAAGCCTCTTTTCTCCAAACTGGGCATGTACAATATTAACATGGAAAAGATGAAACCGTTACTGTTGCTTGCTGGTGTTCATATTCAACCTTGAAAGACTAGATCAGAAAACCAAAGCGTTTTTTTGCTCTGTCTCCCACATCTCAGACTCGATGATTGAGTCATGACTGGATCTCACGCAGAGGTTTTGTCACATTGTCACATTGTCACATTCTCTGTGGTGCCCTACGTGCTTATTTTAGGGCCATGTTTAAAACCCCCATTGGCTTGTGTGAAAACACAGGGTTTATAAAGAACTCTGCTCCAGAGTGAAGGAAGGATGGTAAGGGCAGTTGAGTCGAGAAGATGAGGGCTGGAGAAGAGTGCATTGGAGAGGAAATGAGAAAAGAAAAGGCAAGAGGTGTGGTAGCCCAGGTACGCTCAATAAGCCCCGCCCGTCATCCCTACATTTACAACATAAAACGGGTAACGTTCCCCAGCGACACACGGGGAAAGTTTTCCAGAGCCCACCGCTTGGAGCTATTGTTTTATGACCTGACATCTTCACTTTTCCACTTATGCCTGCCTTCTCTGAAGCCTTTACTGTTGCCATGGGAGAGAGTGGCTACGCCATTCCAAAACAGTTTTGCTCTATATCAGGCTCATTGAGACGAGCCATTTGGCGTAATGAAGTTCTTATTCTCAGCATGACTCCGGCTGGCTCATGATTAGAAATGCTCATCTCAGCGTCTCCATCGTCTCTCTCCTAATTGCCTATTGTATAATAGGACAATAGTGTCTTGCCCATTTGACATAGTACATGGTGACTCTACGAGTCTATGGAACGTGCCAGTCTATTATGGGTGGGGGGATAGGGGGTCTAGTATGGCCTTATGTGCTCCAGTTTAATTTGGACAAGGAAGGACAATTAAACTACAGCTCCCATGAGGCCGTTCATTTGGTTAGCGCTTATAAATGCCCCGGGATGTGTCTGGAGTTTGGGGGGGACGTGTTCTCTGGAGGGTAGTGTGGGGTGATTAGGAGAGCTGAGTGGGGGGGTGCTGGCCCCTGTCACCTCCCTAATGTGTTCTGAATAAGTCCCCCTCTGCATACATTTGTTCTCGGGGACTAGATTATGTCTGGCTGTGTTTAGCCCCGCTTGTCATCTGCCCCCCCCCTCCCCCCCAAGGCCGCTGTTTCTTTTGTCTGAGCAGCATGGGTTGGTACCATGTCAGTTAGGACAATGTGCCCCATGCAATCTGGGCATCTCGGGTGGGGAATTTACATGTGTATTCATCTCTCGATTTGGTGCTGGAAACACAGGAATTGCTGTTTTGAGGATGTACCAAGCTCTCTTCTGGAGGTAGGTAAAACTTTTTAATGATATAATACCGAATATATATATACAATGTCTTGTTTCGCAAGATTTACCGTTAAACTCTGCTCAGTGAGATGATGATTTGTTATTACTAGATTATTCACTGGACACACAGTCCTGTTTTAACACTAATAATGGAATAAGTCTTAAGTTTAAAACAAAGGCACATTCTACCACACACACTTACAGAGAATTGAACCCAATCATAAATAAATGTCAATTACATTACTAAACATTTTAAACATTTATATATACAGTATAATACTATAAATGAGTAGGTCATGACTTCCATTGATGGATAACAATATTCAAAGGTTAGTTGCGACTGTTGAAGAATTGCTTTTTGTGCTGTTGCATAGGTTCATGTGGAAGTTGGAACACCAGGAAATGGCACACATTCCTCATTTGAAATGACAAAATAAACTCCTATTCAAACTTCCTGCTGTAGTCGATTGTAGATGATAAGGCGATGCAGTATTTTGGCTGCAAAGAAAATAGTTCTACCAACTGGATATTGGCTGTTGAACTCAAAGCCAAATGTAGTTCAGTTCAATTGAATTCACTCACTGAGTTTCTGAGCACTCACAACCGAAACATACTGTATGAGTAATCATTTCAAGCACATACTTCATAATGTAATGCTCTGTTAATGTATGTCCCCCAAGGGCTGTTTGGGTCCTCAGAACAACATGGCAGTCGAGTCAGGAGATCCCAGCACCACTCCCTTCACACGCAATGTTGCAGTCCTGTGATTGACAGTTTTAGGCGTTTCTGTGAATGCCTGTGATTCCTCAGAGGCACCTGTGTTCACTTTGCCTCAGGTACAGATCGGTACAGGTTTTAGAAAGGGCACAGAGCCACATTGGACACAGCCAATGCCACAGTTGTTGAACTAAGTCACATTTTTTAGGTGAACAGCAAGATTCTCCTTATACTCCTTATAGAAGAATCAGTGAGTCTCGTTCTGATTTCAGGGACTGAAAGCTCTCTCACACACACACACACACACACACACACACACTAACATTTTCTCTCACGGAGCGGCGGGAGTCTGTCTTCATCTGTCCTATTGATTAATGAACAGACCCCAGCAGGATCTCAGCTCTGCAGGAGAGGCAGGAGGCACGATCAAGGCTGCTGGGTTGCAGTAGCAATCACACTGAACTCTGTCACTCTCACACACACACACACACACACACACACACACACACACACAAATAGATGTGCTGTATATACTCACTGTAGGCCTATACCCTCTCACATATGCTCTGACAGGCGACGACACATGTCAACACAGACATACTCACACTCTCTGTCTCACACGTATGCGTATGCACTCAAAATAAATTAGCAAAGCTTTGCTGTGCAGGCGCTTAAGATGGAAGGCATTTTTCTAAACATAATGTTTGTAGATTAGCCGAGGTTAATGATCCGATTGCTCGGGAGCGACTGGGCCAGGGGTAAAAGCAGCTGTGCTTGGCTGTCCTGTCTCCCTTGCAACCAAAGAGGATGTGCCCCAGTCACCATACAGCAGGACTCTTTCTGCTATTTGGGAATGGCTTTGCCTTTTGAGAGCACAGAAAGAAACGAACAGACTAAAATTGTGTCTCGCTGACCTCA
The DNA here is from genome assembly GCF_951799395.1 of Argentina silus. Classification (NCBI taxonomy): domain Eukaryota; kingdom Metazoa; phylum Chordata; class Actinopteri; order Argentiniformes; family Argentinidae; genus Argentina; species Argentina silus. Next base: position 15,096,858 of record NC_139660.1, on the reverse strand, counting down.
GTTGGGCAGGCACAGTATTTTCTTTTGCGTAAAAGAGAAATTACAAGATGTGTACTTTTCTAGCTATTTTTAACCTGTGTGGAATATCACGCCATATTATTTCTGTGCTCCTGAAATGTTTCAAACGCTGAAGTAGAACTTTTTGTTGTTTGTTCTTTGGAGAATCGGAGCCTCTCAGTCTACTTGTTTTTTTGTATTTGTTTTTTTATTTTTACTTCCTCTCTTTATTGTTGAGGTTGTGTATAATGTTTTATATAGTGTTGTGCATAAATTGGCCTCAGCCCTGGGGTTTCAGTCACTTGTGATCTACTGTAGTTGTCGGTTCATCGAGGTCGTAGACTCCTGCCATTGCCCCCTTTCTGAAGCCCCCTCTCACATTGCTGAGTTGACAGAAAAGTTCAGGAATGGGAGAGAGGGAGAGAGACTGAAAAATGCCTGTGAGACCCCTCTCCCTCCTCCTCTCCCCCCCCCCCCCCCCCCCCCCCACACACACACACACACACACACTCCCTCCCTGTGCTCGTCGAGGCATGCCTCCCAACCAACGCCGGGCAGAGAAAGAGGGAGCGAGAGGAGAGGAGGGTGAACAAAGGAGCACTGTCACAGCCTCCTAGGGGTTTTGGGGAGGGTCGGCCGAGGCTGGCGGGGCGGGGGGGGGGGGGGTGTGTGAGGGGGGGAACTACATTGAGAATAGAGATTAAATATGGAGAGGGGGGTCTATTGAGACTGATAAAGAGGACAAGCGGTGAGTGTTTCACATACACTCACACACATAGACACACACACACACACATAGACACACACACACACACCGACACACACACATACGCAGTGGGACTCTTGCCCGTGCCTCCCTAAACGAGGCACGATGGAGAGGAGAAGGTCTAGGCTGTTTACTGTTCTTTGTGCAATATTTGCTTAACCCTCTTTCTTTATCTGTGCAGCTGTACGTTCAAAAAAAGGGGGGAGGGAGGGGGGGGGTTGAGACTGAGACTGAATAGGAGCACAGCTGTTAGCGATTTCATGAGTATCCATTATAACAGCCGTGGATACCCCCACACGCCCCTCCTCCTACCCCACCTGCGCCTAAGTTATCTCTCTGCACTCAGTATTAACAGTATTATGTACTGTTGCTTGACCAGCCTCAACCATGCTCAATGAAGTATTTTGAGCTTTGATCACCTTTAAAACCATGGGCTTTTAGACATCATTTTGCCCATGGGGGAGGGGTAGAAATGGATGCCATTGAAAAGATGGTCTCATCCTCTTTGATTTTTGTTACTTATTTTTCCCACCTCTGGTTGCTATGTCTTTGTTGTAACCATTTGGAACGATAAATGAATCATGTTGGAATACCACAACCTCGCTGTGTCTCGTTGAATTGAGTTTTTAATGGAATGTTCCCTGCTCTCCACCTCGACTGCCGAGATGACACCATCTGCTAAAAATATTTCTTTATCATTTTCCCTCTGTCCTATTACATTTCCTAGGTCATCGGAGAGCTGGGGAGAGAGAGGAAGATGGAGAAAACTGGGGAGAGAGAGGAAGATGGAGAAAACTGGGGAGAGAGAGGAAGATGGAGAAAACTGGGGAGAGAGAGAAGCAGTCCTTGCCATGTCTCTCTGTGAGGGAATGGAAGAAGCCCGGGATCAGAAACTAGAGGAAGAAGGGATGAAGGTATGAGAGAGGTAAGAGAGCTCTATTGTCCCTGAGGTTAAACGGTGCCTCGTGTGGTGGAGAGGGGGAGAGCCGGTTCCTGTGTCCTTGCACTTCGTTAACTCCTCCACCTGCATGTCTGTGTCACCTGCACACAAGGCGGGGGAGTGTGTGTGTGTGTGTGTGTGTGTGTGTGTTCTACTTGTTTGCATGCATATGTGTCATTGTGTGTGTGTGTGTGTGTGTGTGTGTGTGTGTGTGTGTGTTGGGCACTGAGCCATGTCAGCCAGATGGGGAGCACGCCATCCTGTCTCCCTCACCTGCCTCATCCCCAATGCTGCAACTCTTCCTTTATCTCAATCTCTCATCTCTCTATCCCTAACTGAGCAAAATAGCACAGAGCGACTGTAGTCTGTACTGTAGTCTGTACTGTAGACTGTGTGGTCTGTACTGCAGACTGTAAAGATGGCAATATGTCATACCCCTTTTAGGGTTTGAGTGTCTAACTTGGATTGACAAACAAGATGCCAAGTCAATCCAGTGACGTGATCACATGTCAAACTGTGTCAAAGACCGACTCAGATCTGTCCCTGCCCTGTTTTTTTCCCGCCATATACATTTACCACCATATGAAGGAACAGTTTCAGGGTCTCGCGTTCAAAACAACCCATCTTGGGGCGACAGTGTCAGGGCAGTGGACAAAGCACACGAGGGAAGAGGAGATATGGTTTTCTGTTGCTTTTCAGTGTTCCCAAGCGGACGTCACTCACTCCACCACTTAGACTAAGAGCATTATTTTTTTTCTCTGTGCTAAAAGCTCTGGTGAATCATCTCTACTCTGTGGCGAGAGAGGGTGGGGAAGGCTGTCATTTCTTTCTCTCTTCTTGTCCCCCTCACTCTCTCTCTCTCTCTCTCTCTCTCCTATTGTTTAGCGAGGGCCTGGGAGGTTGATAGGGTAGCTTAAAGTTAGATGGTGCTGATGATGGGCCACTGCTATAGCCTGCCTCTATAAAACAAACAGCAACAAGCCCCAATAATAGTGTCTCTGTCACTCACTGTCTCTCGCTGGTCTCTCTCTCTCTCCCCCCCACTTCCTCTCTCCTGAGTGCTCAGAAACCACTTCTTTTTTTTCACGTGGCTCCCTCCTTCCCTCCCTCACTCCCTCCAGCTGTTGACAGTTGGCGTTGTGTTGCTGGCTCATTCACACACAGATACTACAGCCTCCTCCTCCCACTGGGGCCAATGGCAGGTTCCCAGGCCTTTGACTGCTGTAGCGTGGCACGCTAGTGATTCCAACATCCAACCTCCAACCATCCCAACAAAGCCCTCTGTTTTAAAAGGAGAGGGGATGGTGATGATGAAAGGGATTAGGAGGATACAGAGGTACCTCCATGTTGATTTTTACAATGGGAAACCCCCTCAGCGAGGGTTTTCAAGCAAGCAAATAACCCCCCCCCCCCCCCCCCCCCATGCTTTAGTTTACCTCCCCTTATCCCCTTGTTTCAAAAGCACTGCCCCAATCATCTGACCCTACTGTCTTTACTAGATGGTTCCCCTGCGATGCTGGTCAGACTGATGGAGGTCTAGTCTGGTCTCTTTATTCCTCCACCAAGGCCTGCTAGTTTTCTCTCAAGTGTGGCAGCACCTTAATAGGAGGGCTTACACTGGATGCACAGGGCCGTTTCAGAAGCAGCAGAGTCTTTCTAAGCCGCTATAGCGCTGCGGAACTTGTTAGCTCGTTATGAAGGTGGAATCCTCAAGTCTATTGGACAGTGATGCTGTCATAGTACTGTACAGTATGTCAGCCCACTCATATTTCAGAAATGACGGATTATGAATGTGTCATTTTGTCAGGTTGAAGTGACTCAGGAGACAAAGAGTGATTTCACTTTGCTGACTTGCTCAAAATTGTTTTTCACGCATAAAGACTCAACATCACCACTTAATGATAATGATAACAATAGAGCTACGCATTTGTCTCTACAGAAGCACAACAGTAGGACTGCTGCTTTATCTTGAAGCCTTCAGTTGAGACAGACATCAATCACTCTCAGATTAGAGCTGAAAGAGGCTTATTATGGTCTGGAGCAGAGTCAGTCTTGTTCTGGAGGGAGGGAGGGAGGGAGAGAGAGAGAGAGAGAGAGAGAGAGAGAGAGAGAAAAGAGGGGGCAAGAGACGTAGAGGGAGAGAGGGAGGGGTTGTGGGCTGTCTCTAACGTCTTTATAAGGTCATAAAGTTGTATGTTTCCTGGCCCTTCTCTAATTGCAGTGAGGGATTGTGTGTGTACTGTACCTGCCTGTTAAATCAGGGCTTTAAATCCTGCCTGCCCCAGGTCTCTCTGCCAGCAGCATGGGCACTAGTCCTTAGAGAGGGAGATGGAAAGAAGGGGAGATAAAGGGGAGGAGGGAAAGAGAGAGAGGAAGAGAGAGAGAGAAAGATTTAACCAGGGAGGTAGAAGACACCACTCAAAACTACTGGAGGAATTAGCATGGTTTTCCCCAGAGAACCGTACGTCTTAAAATGAGAGCAATAATGATTATGCTCCTTGAAAGAAAACATTTGCCTTTGTTACCTGCTTTTTCTAAAAGAACTGCACCTCTGCGAGAGCAAGAATGAAAACTGTAAACTGGAAGTGAGAGAGACGATAACATTCCCTTTTTGTATGATAGACTGTGAAATATGCTCCTAAACTTCTTGAACTGTCAAAAAGATCCCAATACTTGTTGTTGACTTGACACTGTATGGGGGCTCAACTTCTCACAGTACTGTATGTGAGATATCTAGTGGGGTGCCTTTGTATTTATTCAGTATCAGTGTATAAGTCAAAGGAGGGCTCAGGCAGCCCTTAAGCTCCCTATAATGCCCGAGAGTGGAGACAAAGACTTGTATTCACTGCTGGGTGTCGATAAGAGCTAGCATTAGGCTGCCCTTGGAAGCATTACCTCCCCTCTCTCACTTTCTCACGTACACACACACACACACACACACACACACACATACACACACGTCATCTGCTGTTACACAGGAGTGAAAGAGCCAGTCAAGCTCGACCGAAATCAAATAAGGTGAGAGGAGAGGGCCCCCTGCCGCGTTCCCATCAGAGCCAGTTCACTGAAGCTAAGATGGCGGGTTCCCCTTCCTCCGTTACACCCCTGTGTGTGTGTGTGAGCATAAGTGGCTTTGGGGAGAGGGTTGCTCTTCGACTGTTGGACCGAGCTGGGTGATGCAGCCTTGCCCATTCAGACTCATTAGCGTGCCCGGGATATATTAGGTTACTTACCTTCTCTTGTTCTGCGGCCCGGGAACCACAAGCATCAGTTCAGGGTCATTAGCTTCACTGCCTGGAATAAATGGGCTCTGATAGCATCTGTGCTAAACTTCTACAACAGAAACAGATTAATACCGTAGCCCGGAGGTTAGCATATTTCAGAGACGGGGAGTAAGGGGGGTGGGGGGCAAGTCATATTCTCTTCTGCTCTCTCTCTCCTGCTTTCCTTTCCTTCGCTCTTCGCTTTCCCAAATTCTTTTGTTGTACAGTGACTTTTAGAGCCTGTTTTTAGTGCAGTGGAATTTCATTGTGCTTTAGTGAAGCATCTAAACTATTCATTTCAAAACAAAAACACAGAGCAGAGTGGGCAGAGGATCAAAGGCTGGGTTCTGGCAGATGCATTGTTAGACTCTAGTCTCTACCCTCTAGTCTATGGCTGCCCCTGATATTGCCATCTCAAAATTACAGGCCTTGAAGACGCAGTGTAGTCACAACAACCCCCATTCTTTTTAGCAGGCACTCCTTTATAACAGCATGACAACACAACAGTGTGTGACAGTGTGTGTCTGCACGCGCGTGCGTGCGTGTGTGTGTTCCCTTTCATCTCAAGGCCTACCTCTGTGCACTGTTTTATATTGGAGGTATTTACAGTCACCACTTTGAAGAACAAGTGAGTCACTGCTGTTGTGTGCGTCTGCCGTCCTTCTGCTGGATCTGAATCTTGTTGTCGTCTGGTACCGTTTGCATGTTTTCTTGTTTACCAGACAGTGTTATCAGAAGCAATTTCCCACGGACACTGTGCATGCAAAGTATCGATAATGGCAATTAACGATCAGCCTATATTAGATTATGTGAGTTACAGTACCAGAATAGGACATGTTTCTGTCAAGCGGAGAAAACACATGTGCTTAAAGCTTCAAGACATTCTCCTAACCTATGTTTTAGTGCGGGTTGCAGAGCATGGGGGTAGTTTAGATCTGTTTTAAGTGGAAAGGCACGCCCAGAGGATGGAGACAATTAAAACTTGTGAAGGGGGGATGTTTGGATGACTGGTCTGGGTGGTCTACGTCTAGGCTCGGCTGACATGTTTCTACTGGTTTACTACTCACGCTATGGTAAAGCACTATGGTAAAACACTATGCTAAAAGGAAGGCGTAGGGCAGGAAGGCTTACTGATACACATAACAGGAAAGAGTGGGGCCATGACACCCATTTCCTCATGGCACTTCTCGTTTTGGATCCTGTTTGCTGATTGGTTGGTTGTGTATATTAGGTCAGGAGGAATATGACTCATTCTGTATGTAGTGAATGGAGGATGATCTGGTAGTCCAGCATATCGTCACTGGAGAGAAACAGCAACACATGTATGAGAGTGATATATATGAGAGTATATATATGAGAGTATATGTCATTTTATTTGGACTGGTTACCTGTCTACATTTGCATTCAGCGGTACTGCAGTGTTGTCTTGAAGGGATAGTTCGCTATGTTAAATCTTATCGTCAGATAGTTAACCTTACTTGAAAGTAGTCTATTGGCCATTAGAAAGTGTCACCCATGATACAATAGTGAACTATCCTTTTACTACTCCCTTTGGTAAAAGTACTGTCCTTAGCACCTCACAATTCAACCAGTATAAAGGAATGAGAGAGCCATGAGAGTGGGCCAGAAATATCCACTCTTGGGGGAGAATGGAAGTTTCATAACGTACGTAAGGCATCAAAGGTTTCATCAGGGTGCCTTGAAACAGTCTTGACTAGATTTCTGGTGAACATG
>NC_139660.1:15052658-15082658 GCF_951799395.1 Argentina silus | reverse complement strand
AGTATTGTTATTATTCTACAAGATATCTTCATCGTTGTAGGACAGGATAAAGTGGATATCGCTCAGTGAGCCAATAAAGTCATGCGTTCACAGTATGTTTGGACATGAGGTTCACAGTCTGTGTAAGAACATGTTCATGGTGTTTAATTTTATTAACCCAGCACAGATGTTGAGAATGTATTCATAAATTCAGTTTTATCAATCAAACGGAAGATTATATTTTAATCCTTAATTTTTCCTTTCTTTTTTTTGGCTAAGACTTGGGACGAGTGTGGGACAAAGTGTTCTTTGATTTACACAACTTGTCTGTCTACACCTTCAACATGGACACCCAATATGAGCTGGTTTAATGAATGAATGAATTTATTTATTTAAAAATGATATAACTGTTTCAGAAATGTGTTTAATGTTGACAAATTGTATATACTCGTCCTTTGATGACAAAACTAAAATGGAGCAGTCTGACTTAGTCATCATGTATAATGGCCATGTCTTTGTGGTGTCCTTGTAATGCTGAGAGACAGATAGAGATTGTGTCAGAGAGACAGAGAGAGGGAGGGAGAGAGACAGAGAGAGGGAGGGAGAGAGATAGGCAGCCGCCCACTGCGCTCCTTGTCTCCTCTGAATCTTTAAGCAGACTGTCAGCCCGGCTCACCATCAGGCCACCGTTCGCCCCAGTGAACATTCAACGCTGTCGGTGAGTTTGAGCTAAATTGAAAAAACCATCGACCGTTGATTGTACCCTGTGGTCAGCCCTTGTCGCTCCCTCGCTCCTAAGTCCACACGGACACTGATTCCTCAGCTCGACCGAGGGAAGAACAGAACACTGAGGTCCTATCTCCCTTTCCGCCCCCCTCCCCCCCCATCCCCCTCTCTGCCCTCCATCTACCCTTCCCTTCCCTCTGAAAAAGTCGGAGAACTTCAGCCTCCAACCACAACCAAAGGTCACAATCAACATTCATTGCTGTCGGTGGGTTTAACTGTGTGGAAAAGCTCGCTGAACAATGAATGCAACTGTGTCCCAGATTTCCGCGGCACTGTCAGAGAGAATATCGTCCGGATATGCTGATTGTATTTATTATTTATCCCACCCCCTCCCCCACCATCCCCCTCCCCGAGATGTAGATAGACAACACACTCAGGATGCATCTTGATCAGGCTCATTGGAGGTTTCCTATGTGGCTATGGAGAAGGGAAATAAAGATGATATTTTAAACAATTTGTATGATGTTCCGAGTCTGTGTGTTTTTTTCAACAGGGTAAAGGGAGATGAACTAGGCAGCCAATCAACAAGGCTTAGAGCGACCAAATAAAATTGCAACTTCAAAGAATCGAAGGTGGAAACAAATAAAAAGCCTTTATTTTAGACAGGCTTCAAATCATGTTTAATCGCTGTGTGTGTGTGTGTGTGTGTGTGTGTGTGTGTGTCTTAACACAATGTAGCACATCACAACTGAACAATGTGGGTGACTTGTCAAACATAACTCACAGCACCTACTTTAAGATTATATAAAAATATAGACTGACAGATTGAGAACAGCATATATCCGGAGGACTATAGCCCCAGTAACAGTCACTGATAAATAGTAAGTACATCGTCCCACCTCCCCTTTAGGATAATCTCCTTCAAGATGCTATGGGATTTCGGGTATTATTAGACACTACATGCCACTCTTTAATGATGACAAGGTCACATTTGAAGTTGCACCATGCATCATTTCACAATAATTTAGATTTTTCCTTGACTTTTGATGAAAACAATTTATAAGCATCTGCAAAAGCTAAGTTGCTAAGGAATTGACTGTATGGTTGCTCTGTTTGCCTTATTAAACAATACAATCCTTTTAGGCAAGCAGTTTTCGCAAAAAATAAATAAAGCTTCTGCTCATGGGCATAGGGAGGTGTGCCCCTATTTGGCCAATGAGGTCAAGGGTTACCCCTTTTAGCTCAAGAGCATCCCATGGGTAAAACCTCCATAATGTACAGTAACTTTAACTCACGATGATAATAAGATAGAATAAAAAGATTACTTCATGGGACACTATGTACCATTGATGATCTTGTGTGGTAATCTTCTACATATTGTAATTTCAAAGTTAATTTCAAATTGATCTCCAAATTGCTGAGGCACATAGTCCAGAAAAAAACAACTGTTTACTCCTTTGTCTAACTACTTTTGAGAAGCACTGCATGTTTGGTTGTTGTACCAAATGTATCCACAAGAGGGCACTCAGATACAAAGAAACAATGATGTGATGTTGGGGTTTGGCACAGAAGAGTCTCTGTGGCACAGTGCTCCATAACTCCACACATAACACTACAATGGTCTAGTCTGAGTTATCTATATTGTGGTAAAGATGATACAATATACAGTAAGTCTAGGGTTGCTGCACAGCTTTCATATATTCCATTTCATGAACTTCAATTGTGAATTGCAACATCATTATTTTGATCCTGAATATTCTTGTCGTGATACCTCTACATTTATGCCAACTATCAGTACTCCATATAGTATTAATATTCATGGAATAAAAGGTGATTTGACTGGTGATGTTACCAGAATGATTTCTGGATTCTCTCATACCTTCATTGCCCAACGTGCAAAGTACCTTTAATGCCAGTGTGTGAATTGAAAGATGGCAAATACAATTGCTTGAAATAAGTACTTTATTTTAAAGAACATCTTGACAAACAGTAAAGGAAAAGGCAAACAAGAACATAATCAAAGTAGCATTAGACGTGCATTATGTAATTTAAAAAGAATCATACATACTGCTGCTGAGATGAATTGAAAGATTTTCTGGTCTCAATCACAGTCATATATTGAGGTTTATTGTAAAATAATTACTGAAGTATCCCGAATACTTCTCATACACATGGTAGGTTCTCATACACATGGTAGTACCCAATCCTCACTTCATATCTTACACAACAATTCTTAACCTTTACACAAATCACTACTTGACATCAATGCATGATTTACACAAAATATTAGAATTGTGCCTCTTAGAGATGGAATTTGGCATCTTTACCACAAGCAAACAAAACTATTGAAATTATTGCTAGAATTTTTTATTTTTTTTCCTCTGCCATTAATAATCATAAATAAAAACTAAAACCTTCCAGAAGGTCTGAATCCTTATGTAAATGTGCTATCAGTTTTTTATTTTTAATAAATTAGCATACATTTCTAAAAAAAAAACGTTTTCGTTTTGTCATTATAGGGTATTGTGTGTAGATTGATGAGGAAAAAAATGAATTGAATCCATTTTAGAATAAGGCTGTAACATAACAAAATGTGGAAAAAGTGAAGGGGTCTGAATACTTTCTGAATGCACTGTAAGTATAAAATGGTCTCAAATAAGAAATGGAAAAACAAGTGTACATTTTGTAAATCTCCTCTACAACAGTGAGTAAATATGACTATTTGTGTCCGTACAGAGCAATCAGTCTCAGAATGAAATAACACAGACCTGACTATAAATAATAAGTGAAATAACCCATTTACAAATTTGACTTAATACTTGATTGCTTGTAATTCAAACATTTGTGACTACAAACACACCATATACTGTAACTTATTTTCTTGATTTTATGATGCATTTAGTATAAATTAGTGTCTAATCATCATTCATGGGGCTATCAAATGATGGCAATGGCATACATGGATAAGGATATCATTTTATAAGGATATCTTTTTTTACAAACAAGCCATGTTTATGCTTTTAAAACATTAAAATTCTTTTAATGTGTTTAATGCTAAAAAAAGGATTTCATATCGTTCTTGATGTCTGTGGGTACAGTTTACGTTTGAGATAGTTATTCATATGCCCAATGATAATAACAATCATGACCACGATAATAACAATTACTGTTATACAATTACAATCATCCTTATCAGAGCAGCTTGACAGTGGTTTCTCTCCCTCTTTGTTAGCCTGTCTGGTAAGCATGTCTGTGATGCAGTTCCCACTGTAGCCTCAGGGGCTCAATTTCCCGCCCTGATGTCTGCAGGCCTCAGCTGCCTTTCCCCTTCCGCCAGGAAGATCTGCATGGCCCGGTAGAGCAGATGTACCCCCAGCTCCCGCTTCCTCTTCATTTGCCATGTGGACGCCACCCCATAATAGTCCCCTCGCTTCTGGTTGGTCAGCATCTTCACCCCTGCAAAATGACGAATGAGAGAAAAATGATATCTTCGATATCTCTCATGGACCTTTAACTTGCATTAGGTGGTGTAGAAACAAAGACAATGGTCACAATTTAAATCAGTGTCGATAACCGGTTTCCAGGATATGAAAAAAATATGAATCTTCATATTTTAGTTTCTCATAATTATTATTATTATTTTTTACACAGTTAACATTGTTTTGTTGAGTACATGAATCCAAACACTCATCGCTGCTGCACAAGAAGTATAATACTTTTGAGCATTATATCATGTTAACCTCTTACCTGCAATGAACTGAACTGTGGCAAATATCTCATAAAAGACATGTCTTTACACAAGGAAAGATATCAAATGTAGATGAGGATGACTCACCAATGGCGTCCACCATACTAGCCTCTCGCGTGTATGCCTCCACTGGGATAACGTTCTGGAAGCAGTGCAAAGAGATGACCCCCTGCTCTGCCTTCCACACCTGCAGGATGTGCTGCACCTTGGAGCACAGTTTCTGTCACACAAGGAAGAGGGAAAAGATTTTGAATACTGTTGCAATATTGTTGAGAGTCAAAAGTAAAAAAGACACTTGTAGAGTGCCAAAGCTCTTTACCAGAAATGTAAACGTTAACTAGACTGTTGAAGGGATGCTCAGTCAGAACTCAGTGGCACTAAAATGCTGACCAAGGTTTGAGAAAGCAACTTGATTCCCTTCAATAATGCCGATGTGCTCCAACAAGTCCTGGACCTTATTTTCTTCTGACCATTTTAGTGAAAAAAACAAGTTCTCCCACCTTGGAAGTCTTATCCCCTCTATAGTATTCCAAAGCCTCGTATAGGTGGCTGTAAGGTCGGGAGCGCTTGCCCTTGCCGACGTAGAATATGGCACTGATGAAGGTCTGGAAACACTCCAAGGGAGTCATAGATTGGCTCCTATATGGTAGGTTCTTTGTCACTCTGTAGGAAAGGGAGAAAGCACAACAATTATTAATGAATTGATAATAATCAAATCGTATAATAAGATTATCTATAATATATACCATTATCTTCTTTTCTTTATCATCGTTATTAAATCTCATCTAAATCGGTGAGTATTATATTATAAGCAACTAGCATGTTATTTTTCTTTTCATTTGTCGTATTTTTAGTAAATAAATAAATGAAATAAATAATAACATGTTGGTTGGTATGCAAAGTTAATTGACTAAACCCTTCCAAGGAACTGACCTGGGATCCAGGAGCAGATAGTTAAAGCTGGACTTGATGACACCCTCCCGCCACTTCCTGTTTTGATCTGGTTGGTCAAATTGTTGGCACAGCGCCAGCTCATCAGCCTGGCAGTCAGGCAGCACAAATGTACACAAGGCAGTGCCAAGTTCTGGACTGTGCCCGAAGCCTAAGTAGCCAAAACAAAACAAAGTCACTAAAGCAGGAAACAATAGCATTCTCATAACCTTCATTCCACTTATAGTCATTAAAAGTAATGTAGGAAATACATTTCAAGCTGCATGTGCCTATTTTACACTGACATTCAAAGCTAGTGGGAACATTACCAGGATGGGGCTGATCCGATTGCTGTTGTAGTGGTGGTTGTGTGGTGGGCTTTTGCATCAGGCGGTGTAGCCTCTTCATGTAGACTGGCCTGGTGCGGTTGCTTATCGGGCCTGGACTCTCCCCCATCTCCAGCAGCCTGTGTCTCAGCTCCTTGTCTGTCAGCCCTTTGGTCTCAGACCAAGCCTCCTCCTTCTGGGGCTTCTGGTTTTCCTTCCCTCTTCCCAGGCCGACCTGCCCCTGTAGGGACTGCCAGTCATACAGTACCGTGTCCTCGCTGGTGGAGGTGCTCATGCTGGAGCTAAGCGAGGTGTTGGCCGTGGGCGGGACATGAGTCTCGATCAGCTCATGGCCCTGCTCTGTGTCTGTGTAGAGGTACTCCACTGGCTCCTCTAGGTCCTGAATGAGAGGGCGTCCGCCAGGAGTATAGGAGAGATTGGCCAGTCTTTGGGGCTTGTGGAAGCCGGAGAGTCGGCTCATGCTGTATCGCGGTGTGCATCCGGTGCCCGGAGTCGAGGGAGGCTCCCCTGATCTCTTTGGAGAGAAGTAACTGGAGCTGGACGAAGATGAGGGAGTCTGGGAGCTTGATAGTGATGAGGTTGACTCTGGCTGAGAGTCCACATCCTCTGAGGTCCAGGATCCCTCCTCTCTCGGTCCAAGGCTACCACCTAGCTCCACTTGAGCAACACTTGTCTCACCCCTCTTAGTCACTGCCTCACTTGAGCTGGACAAATCATCAGTTAGAAAATTGCAACCTTCTATTCTTCTCCAATAAGTAGGCTCTACATGCTGGTTTTCAGAGTCTGTCGAGGTTTCTTCATGTCTCTCCAGGATAACTGTGTCAGCCAAACTTTGGGGTTTGATGACTGTGTCAGCCATGCTAGGAGTGATAATAAGGGTATCTGCTTGGCTGGCACTAACACATGAACCCCCTCCGGGAGTGCTGGACTGAGTCTCCTCACTCTCCTGAATCACATAGTTCTGAGAGGTACAACTACCTGTCCAATTCCCAGAAAAGACTGGAGAGGCACATCGTCCATCTGGTGTGTTGTAGAAGACGTTATTGCTGCCTGGAGACTTAGTGTTGCGGTGGCACGTCCTTGTTGGTGTAGGCAAGGTCTGCTCGAACAGAAATGAGGTGGAGAGAAGGCTCTCTGGGGTCTTGCTGGTTCTCAACGAGCAGCGACTCAACCTTGAACGTGTCCTCCCAGTGACAAACGGACTTGGGGAATGTGGCAGGTCAAAGTCTTCCTCTAACGCTGCAGCAGCACCAGCTATTGGAGTGCATCCGGTCTGTCTTGATACCTCCTCTTCAACACTAGGCCTACCTCCTGCGACAGTATATGGAAAAGTCTCAAGATCTCTATAAACTTCAGATAGATTAACTTTAGTTGGGGGTGTTTCTTCAGATATCGTAAGGTTATCTACCAAGACTGGGAGCTCTTCCTCCACTGTGCCCATTTCTGATAACTTTGAGACTTTCTGAGTTTCAGCTGCAATAGGCAGACCGATCGCATTCTGCCTAAATTCATTTGAAATTCGAAAGACACAGTTAGAGTCCGTACGATTTTGTGGCTCTATACTTTCCAATCTCCTCTCCTCATCTTCAGGTCGTGAGAACCGCCTGGGATGCCAGGAGGCCTCAAGGGCACTAGTGTAATGGTCACTTTCACAGCTGCTGTAATTACTAGTACCACTGCTGCTGCTGCCAGAGCTACAAGGTGGTTGTTCAGGGACCTTAACCTCATCTACACTTTCATCACCCATTTTATTCTCCTCAAATGGGAAAAGCCTAGTTTTATCCATGTCAACCACAGTGCAGTCATCATCATTACTCCTGGAAAAAACAATAACGTGATCAGGGGATGTGACATCGATCCCCTGGTGATGTAAAACAGTGGCCATGCGTTCTGAATCCAGGAAATCTGAGTATTCAGAGAAGTCGAGGGTACAGTCTTTAGAACAGTGACCACCACTCTGGGCCTGCCTGGGAGATTCTGAGCTAAAAACAGGGAAATACTCATCCTCATCTTTGAAGCTCACACTCTTGCGGCTTGTGCGCCAAGAGGGACATGGTGGGAGGATGTCCAACGGTTGAGGAGAGAATCTGTTTCCAGTCATGGGGTAATCTACATCCTGAGGTGGTAACACACTGCTGTCAGTGAGTGGTACTCCTTCCTGGAGTATAGGCAGTGCAGCGGTAGAGGCTGCGACAGACACACGTGTACTTGATAACATGGATGGAGCCTTAGGCCCCAATTCTGAGTCTATGTCCCACTCTTGGGTGTGACATGCATTAGGGTAAGCATCAGACGGCCCTGAAAGGGGTCCTCCTCTCCAACTCGGTCGGCTGTTAATGGCAGACAGCTCAAGGAATGATGAGCGCCGTGTGCTACTCAGTGGGCCTTCCCCAAAGTCACTTAACAAGGACAGGCTGGAAGAGCTAACACTGCAGTCTTCTGATTCAGTATAGCTGGATGTGTCAGCTTGACCAGAATAAACAGCTGTGGGGAATAAAAAGAAAAATAGTTATAGTAAGACTTTACATAAAGTTGCCCCTATACCTGTATAGCAATACTGTAATTACTGTAACAACAACATTGTATTAAGATACATGTTAATCAGGTAAATTATATGATGCATGAAGTTTAGCAGTTTGTTTAAATACAGAAGTGGAATGGGGAATAGTCCTCATTCCACTTGGGTAATAACACTGCTCAACTCAATTATTATGACTAGCCTAATTACAAGAGTAACTACAGGTATAGGGGCAACAATGTCAAATGTAACTGTGATGCATGAAATGAAACAGGTGTGGGTTTGCAAGTGATAGGTATGTGCATAATGTCTTACAGTACTGGAACTGAGGTAGATCTTCATCCTCTGTGTCAAATGAATGGGACTGGTATTCCTGAAGGAGGAGGGCACATTTGCGGTTGTCCTGTTGCTGTGCTAGGTCACCTGGTTTGTTTCCATCCTGTAGAGAACAATGAGATAAAAGCAGAGTAAGTCAAACTGCTTCTCCAGACTTTAAAGAGGTTATATGGAGGAATAACCATCTATCATGAATATCATCCACTGTGTGCTTTTTGTGTAGTGATGTATGTATGTATGTATGTGTGTGTGTGTGTGTGTGTGTGTGTGTGTGTGTGTGTGTGTGTGTGTGTGTGTGTGTGTGTGTGTGTGTGTGTGTAAAATAGCGAGAGGGAAAGAGAAAGCAAAGCAAAACAAGGCGGATGGTCAACGTCTCACCTGATCCTTTAAATTGGGGTTTCCTCCATTCTTCAAGAGCAGTTTGAGATTCTGATAACAACCCCACAATGCAGCAACATGCAGAGGTGTCAAACCCTCAGACGACCTGAAAAAACAAACAAGCAAACTTAATGTGATGCAGACATGCATGTTGTTGTAACATGGTAATCACACGTACGAGCTGTCAAAATAATGATGGCCACGAGGTAAACTGTGTCTAATATTGTCATATTTTTTTTACCTGACATTCGTGTCAGCCCCATGTTGCAGGAGTAACTTCAGGCAGCGTGAACTTTTCTCAGTCTCTTTACCAACTGCTAAATGCACCGCAGCAACACCTTTCTTTCCGATCAGATTCGGATTTGCTCCTTGCAACAGAAGAGCCTGAACAGTTCTATAGGAGAAGAAAAGCTCAGTTGGTCAGCTGGTTCTCTCATGAACAAGCCATAGTCGCCTCTACAGACTTTTGTACATCTCCCTGTATATAATATATGTCATATAGAGACGTGGAGACGACTTTGGCTGCTACTGATGCCCAGCCAGCTAGTGTGTGCATGTACAATGCATTACCGACTGACACTGACAGAGTAATAATGTGCAGGATAGCAAGATGTTTAGAAAGAGGACTGAACATTACCTGGGTTCCCCATCGTTCACAGCTCTGCACAACTGTGTTACCAGACTCTTCCTGTTTAGATGCATGATTAGCACGCCTTATGAGCAAACTGAAGATCTAATCTGCATAACTAGACGATTGTCGTATATAGCTAGCAGTGGCTAGCTGGCAAGACTTGATAGAATATTGATCCGTTCATCAGTCAAAGTTCTCGTGCACGTCGTATAAAGTTTCATGGAAATTGATCGTCTCCGGATTCATTTAACAAGTATGTTGCGCTTCCTTCCATAGGAATGGAAACACCTCCTTTGTTGACTATTTTTATTTTATTTTCGATAGCTAGTATTTTTTTGTTGCTTGAAGTTCCCTCCAAGAATGTTTTGTTTTTGAGCTGTGTTCCGTGAACGACGATAGTGGAACTCCGCCCACTTAGCTCGGGTGTATGTAAATGAGGATTTCTTCTAAATAAAAGCACCCAAGTTAAGCCTTTTTAAGCATTTCATATTATATAATATCATATAACAATAGTAATAACAATAATAATAATAATAATAATAATAATAATAATAATAATATATGCCATTTAGCTGACGCTTTTATCCAAAGCGACTTACATTGCAGTGAGTGCATACATTTCAGTATATATGGTCCCAGCAGGAATCAAACCCACAACCTAAGCATTGTTAGGGCCATGCTCTACCAACTGAGCCACAGAGGACCACAAGCATTTAGAAATAACCACATATCATGTGTAAATTATATCTGGGAATAAACATGTAATCCTCTCAATGTATTATTTGTGTTTTTAAGGGTTTGGAATTCTTCTAATATCCAAATGACCCTGATGAAAGATTGCTTCACTGCATAGGGGACACATAATGGACTGTACACATATTTGTTCAAGGCTAAACATGATTTGTACTACCACTGTAGTCAGCAGCACTTCTAAAATACATATCAAGTAAGTCTCAACCATGAGGGGTGTCATACAAAGCATTATTGGCTTTTTATTGTGTTCCAACAGTTAAAAGTCCCACCTAGATTGCATAGGGAACACATAATGGACACAATGTACACAAAATATTTTCCAGTTTAGTAGATTGGTAGTAAAAATCATGTTTAGCCTGAGAATATTATGTGTGTACAGTCCATTATATATGCACTATGCAATTGCATGAATATGTACATTATGATGATCAAACTTACTTTTTGAAATTGTACATACTTTCTGTTACGTAATATTTCCTCAATTCATGAAAAATATGATTATTTTCTTTACTTTACAGTGATCTATTTTATTTTGAAGTCGCGAAAACGAAACCGGAAGTCTTACTGTCGAAACGTGCTGGTTATTGTCGTTTAGAGAACGCAGCTTTCTTTTTGACTCCACCTATTTTGCCTGAGAGGGCCAATATCCCGCCTACATATAAGACTGATTGGCTAAATGGACAGTCTCCTCATTTGCATCAATCCAATATCACGTTGAATTACCAAATTTAATGCACTCCAACAATCTTATACAGTATGAAGACATTTCTACCTCCATCAGCCTCCTCTGTCTCAGATATACTCCAACACAATCAGTTCATAGTCTATTTTAAGTTTGTGTGACATTTGACATGTTTTATGTTTTTGATAGTCACAAATAACGTATTACTACCACATATACACTCACCAAAGACTTTATTAGGAACACCTTTACACCTTGGTGGAGGTGGTGTAATGGTGTGTTTTCTTGGCACATTTTGGGCCTGTTAATACCAACCAATCATCACTTGAATGCCACAGACTATTTGTATGTTGTTGCTGACCATGTGCATCCGTTCATGGCCCCAATTTACCCATCTTCTAATGCCTACTTCCAGCATGATAATGCACCATGTCACAAAGCAAAAGTCGTCTCAAACTGGTTTCATGAACATGACAATGAGTTCAGTGTTTTTCAGTGGGCTTTGTAGGATGTGGTAGAACGGGAGATTCACAGCTTGAAAGTGCACCTGAAAAATCTGCAGGAATTGCGTCATGCAATCATTTCATCATGGACCAGAATCTCAAAGGAATGTTTCCAACATCTTGTGGAATCAATGCCACAAAGAATTGAGGCTG
This sequence comes from Argentina silus, assembly GCF_951799395.1. Lineage (NCBI taxonomy): Eukaryota > Metazoa > Chordata > Actinopteri > Argentiniformes > Argentinidae > Argentina > Argentina silus. Next base: position 15,070,974 of record NC_139660.1, on the reverse strand, counting down.
TTTTGAGGGTAACATTTGGATATAAATAAGTGTGAAGGGAGTGTAGAGTGAAACCGAGGACCAACCCTGTTTACAAATAACAATTTGTGGCAATATTTCCATTTCCTGTCAGCTATGTACCTTTCCATTCCACCATAACAAACATGAATACAGGGTTAGCGGTTACAGTACAGCAAGGATATAGTAATTACAAGAGAAAATAAAGAGGAGAATAATGTGTTTGACTTCCCAGAATTGAAAGATTATAGCTGGGCCTCCATGCATTCATTATCAGACAGATATGAGGGAGTGGAGGGCAGCCCAAAGTAGTCCCAGCAGCAGCACCACAAGGCTGGGGTGGATGGCCCCAGAGTGGCTAGGCTCCAGGAGGCAGTCTGTGTAGGGCTCGATGCAGCCTGCGTAGGCCATGACATGGGCTATGTAGCTCTGCTCTTGGACTCCGTGGAACAGGTGGCTCATAGGGCCTTTGGCGAATATGGCCACATCCTCTGAGCCGTGGGTTTCATAATCCAAATCCACGGCCGTCTGCTGCCTGTAGTTATTATCCGCTGAAGGCGGAAGAAGAGGACCAGGGTTAGGAAGGAAAAAAGTGTTTGAAAAAAGAGATAAACTGAGAGGAGGACTCTTGGACAAAGAGGAGGACACTATTTGAATGAGGTTCAGCATATTACTATGATACTTGTTATAGCGTATACTGTATACTGTAGGTTTTACTGTACACTTGATAGTACCCATAGGTCTCATGATACTCAAGAGAGAATTCTTTTACACCACAAGGTGGTGCTGGTATATAATTGTTTTGGCAATGCCCCTTTTAAAGAACAACACTTACATGCAGTTGTGGCATCAATATCTGGACGAGTTCCATTCACTAGCAGGTATCCTGGTCCGTTTCCATAGAGTGCAGTGGTATAGTGCTTACCATCTTCAGCCAAAGTACGGGTCAGTCCTTCAAATCACAACAAATCCCAGCACAGTACATTAGCTATGGTCACTGGCCTTGCTCAAATACATATATTTACATCCCACATTTGAAGAAATAGATTAATGCATATTGAGATAAAAAAAAATATATATATATATATATATATATATATATAAATTCGCAATACAATTCCATCTTAATTTAACCCTGCCCTATCTGCAGTCATTTGTGAAGTGGAATTGGGGCATCGGCTTGACTTTACCTAGGACAGGGTTCCCTCTTTCTGCGTAGCCCCCGAAGGTGAAGACATGGGAGTGGTCAGCCGTGACCACAGACAGAGTGTCCAGCTCATTGGTCAGGTCGGCCGCCCGCTCGATGGCCCGGTCAAACTCCACCGTCTCCGTCAGGGCTTTTTTGGCCCTGCTACCGTGGTGGCCGTGATCAATTCTTCCTGTTGTAGTTCAAAAGACAGTGATTGACAATTCAGTAGATGTACAGTATAATAGAATAAACAGTAATTTTAAATGGATTTGATTAAATCAACCAATTCAAGCCAATGTGACATCTAAAATAGTATCACTGAATGCTCGTTGCATGACAGCATTATATGGTTTTTGTAAACCTCATCACCTTCACCATTACTATTCCCTTCAGTATAGTATACTCCAAACTATAGTCCAACGAATGGTCAGTAATGGTCAAACTAACGATTCTTCCCTTGTCTATAGATAAAATTAATAATTCATGACATCATTATTTGGGGACACTGTAACGCATGACAGGGTGTGCATTAACAGCTAATATCCGCACACTTCTGCGTGGTGTGACAACACACAAGACCGCAGGTGGAGTATGCTTACCGCTGGAAGCGTGCGGATATTGCCTGTTAATACATACACTGTCACACATATTTCATATTTCTCTTCCCTTTTTATAAATACTCATCTTCAACAAAGAGGTAGAATCCCTTGGTGTTCCTACGGAGAATCTTGATGGCTTTTTCCACCATCTCAGTGAGTGAGGGGTCCAAGGACGGGTCACGTTCCAGCTCGTAACGGCAGTCACTTGGCTCAAACAAACCTGGATGAGTGCATAGACACAGGAGGCAGTGCATCGACACAGGAGGCAGTCACTGATAAGCTCACTGACCAGTATGTTTCAGATCAAGGTCAGACAGTGGAGGTGATAATGTAAACTACTAGACCAGTCATATCATTTTGATATCTACAGTATGTCATTGGAGGGAAAGAAACACACTTATCTACGATAGCACTGACATCTCACAAATAAGAGTATTGCGTTCATTGCATTCCGCAGAACAACCCATTAAGGGATCCTTATGAATAAAAATCTGCATTAAAGGATCCTTAAGATTGAAGATTCGTAAAAGATGAACAAATCTATGCAATTCCTAGCTACAATGTACCCTCTCAAACAAGCGGAATTACTTATTTCCCAGGTTTATAACACAGTATTGCTGTGTCATGAGAAATAAAGGCTAGAGTGAGGACGATTCAGCACTGGGTTAGGGTTAGGGTTAGGGTTAGGGTTAGGGTTAGGGTTAGTATTCAGGGAACGCTCACAGCCCCTTTTTGAGGGAATATTAGGGGAGCCTTCCAGAAAGATTTTGTGCATGTTAGGAAACATATCAATATGATAACAATCTTATAATCTGCACAACTATGTGCAGAATCAGTGGATCTGGAATGCACCCAAAGTCTACAGGTTCCTAATCTTACCCATTAGGAAGTCTGTGTTTTGGGGGTTCACAGCGTCAAAGTCAGCTTTGTTCCACACATACTTGGCTTTCTATAAACAGGACAGACGTGCGTAGCATTAGTTCATAATTCACTTCAGACAAGTGACAACATTGTAACAAGTAAAGAAGTGCAAACATTACAACTACTCAAAGCTAGCACTGCTGTATGCATACATTGAGTCACAGACAGTATTATTAACCTTTTTGTTCTGCAACCAGACAGCAGTGAGGTCGGTGTTGTCGCTACGTTCCCCGCTGTATGTTGGGTACTCTGGGTCCACAGTATCTTTGGAGAACATGTACTTCCTTCCTCCACCGAGAATGACCTGTCACAGGAGACATGGGCATCAACCAACAACTGTCACACTCACGTATTCATTTACAAACTGTACACTCTATGGAGTGAATTGACTTAAGGAGTTTTTGGGTCATCACATGGGATTCTGGTGGTATATTAAATGTTCATTGTTAATGTTAAAAAGAGTTTTGGAAGTGTGGAATCACTTAGTAGCTCTCATCAGCAGGTATGCCTCCGCATGGAACACTCAATAATTTAGCCTCATAAATAAACTAGTCTATTTTGTCTGATAGGCCTACAGGTTAAAACCATATAATGAGCCTTCTTGACATTCAGAGCAATACCCATTGTCCTACATCGTCCTTCTTACTGAGCCTGTCTAAGAGTGACCTAAGAGACTGTCTGAGTGTGAGCTAAAATGGCAGCCAATGGAGTTTTACATTAATCTCAGTGTTGTGGACCAGCTGGTAGGCGATGTCGCGGCAGCCATCTTGCACAGCTTCTTGGGACAGTTCGGAGTCACTGTACCATCCTCGGTTAGCAGTGTGAGAGTAGGCCCCCGCAGGCGAGGCGTGCTGCACACGAGCAGTGGAGACTATACCCACTGACTTCCCTGAAATGCACAGAAAAGCACAGAAAATACTGAACAGCTATGTTACTACTGTATCACTTGTAGGCATTTGGGCCCACACTCAAACCTACACTTACTTCGGCAAATATTCAACTGATTGCCTAGGACATACGGCTCATACTGTTGATGTGTGTGCCTTTATTTTTGGGGAATTTTCTGGTCCCTAACTCTGGATATGTTCAGTCAGTTCAGGCAATGTCTTCATATCTTTCTTTCTTCTTTCTTTCACCCTTCCTTGCCCTTCCACCTGCAGTATTTGCTTTCATTTGTTATGTGGAACAGCGAGCAGTAAAGAAAGGAGTTGAAGAGAGGGAACGACTATACAGGTATATGACACTAATAATATGAGGTCTCCATCCTACCTGCCATCTTGGCGCGGTGAAGCACAGATTTGACTTCGTTGCCGTAGGTGGAATTGCAAACGTAGAGGCGCGCTGAGGCACTGAGACCCAGAGTGCCATAGTTGCCTTTCACACCACACAGGTAAGCTGTGGCTGTGGCGGCACTATCAGGCATCTGCTGGTCCACGTTGTACGTCTGCAGGGGTCAAACACACACACACACACACACACACACACACACACACACACACACACACACACACACACACGCGTGTATGCATCACATCAATAGGTGCAGGCCTCTCCTGTTTAGGTGCCAGTGTACATTACAGTATATCATGATTGAATTCACTAACACTCTAATTCAGGTAATGTGGAATCAATTGGAGTAGCCACTCATTATTGGAATTGTCATAGGGAAACCTTGGAACCTTGAAATGATTGGAATATCTCTAGTATATTGTCAAAGGCAATATATTGTCCCATGCCAGCCACTATCTGACATCAAACATGAACTGACCATGAAGGTTCTCCTGATAAAAAACAAGAGGCAAAAATATGAACAGGTTGGGCGCTAACCTTAGATAAGGCCAGGTGTGGGAAGGTGTCCATAAACAGACTGCTCTCCTCTCCCAGCTTCCCCGCCATCTGCCCTTTGAGGATCCGCGCCGCAGTCACTGTTGTAATGCCCATGCCTGGATACAGGTTGAGAACACAATCTTTATACAACTTCTGATAAGTGGGCTGTAGGGCTATTTCCTCTGTACCCTGTGTGCATGGCACTTGTAGCCTAATCATGAGAGAATATAAACATTCACTGACAGTTGATAATGCTATGGGTGATTGACTTCTCTGTGGCTATTGAGTGTAATGCGCTTTAACACACACACACACACACACACACACGCACACACACACACACACACACACACACACACACACACACACACACACACACACACACACACACACACACACACACACGTACTCACGTACGTGCGCATATATAAAGTCAATAAGTGCAGGGTTCTGTTTGCATATCAAAGGGGAGTCATTAAGGGCTCTGTCAAAACTGATAACATTGGCAACTGAACTGTAGACTATAGATAGAGGAGACCGAGCCATCCAGGCTCAGATGGTTCTGCTACTGGTGTGCACACTTCATATAAGCTATGTTAAATAAAAACAGATTCTGAACATTTGATGAACTATCCCTTTAATCTTTTCGAAAATTATTTAGAACTACGTTGAAAATAATAGAAAATCCCCTTCCTCATTTCTCGGCATTACCCTTAGATCTGAGATTTATGAAATAAGGGGATCAGATTGGATCATGTTATCAGATTGGATCATGGCAATCATAACAATCATTTATAGACTATATTACTATAATAATAATAATAATAATAATAATAATTCATATCTGTGTTGATCACATGTGCACTTATGTATCTGATACATATCTTCAGTAATAAACATGACATTTATGAACAAGGTTATATAAAGTTATCAAACCTCATTAAATTGATCAACACAATAGAAATTGATATGATGGACACTATGCTGAACTAGTTTCTTCTAATCATCTAATCTTCCAAAACAGGTTTGGAAATTGATTAGCTTGAAAGTCTAGTTACAGACTTTGATCAGTTTTGATCAATGTTATGAAATATCTTGAAATAAATTACTGCTATACAATAGCTATAAACTTAGTTTTTAGGTAGATCTAAATTCAGGTAATTTGTATTGTCTTCCAACAGATGGCATCATTCCTACGCAACACGTCGACACAATACTATTCAGACTGTAACATACATACTTCCAACCCTGGCCCCACTCTCACTCACCGTCCCCCAAGAAGAGAATGAGGTTCTTGGCCCTGTGGACATTGGGCTTTATGTCCAGAGCGGTCTTCAGGGCCTGCTTACCCTTGTTGTTCCAGAAGCTCGGGTCCTGCTCCTCCTCTGAGGAAAAGCATTAGCATTTCATTATATCACATTATATTATTAACAAAGACACAGTTGACATACTGTACACCATGTATTCTCCTTATTGAGTTGACATCCCAGATACAGAGAGAACAGGAGTCAACGTGAAATTAGAACCATTACATTTTCACTACAGGAAGTGCATATTTCCTGCTGGAGACTGTTCCATCTAAGATTTTATTTTTGTATCTCAGTGGGACCAACACTACTAAAAACTGTGAAAAAGAAATGGCCAATTATCTCTTAATACAAAAAAAGTTTGCCACTTACCTGGAATTATAGAAAAAGTCCATTCCACTGAAATAAAGAGGAGTAGTCCAGTAATTATCTGATTGGAGGTAAGACGCATAGCTTTAGTGTATGTTTTGTGAGTGTTAATGTAATCTCAAAATTTTACCCTCAGGAGAGTTGAACAACTTGTTGAAGTCTTATTTATAGCTGTACTGGGGTTCAAAGGGCTCATGTATATGTAGAGCATGCACACAAACACACTAGCACACAAGCGCACACACACACACACACACACACACACACACACACACACACACACACACACACACACACACACACACACACACAGTCCAACAAAGGTGCACAAGTGGAAAATCTAACTTGGGAATATTATCACAAAACAGATCAATGGAAACAAAGATGTTGTGTGAGGTTTGACGTAATGTGAGGGCTTTATGGTGGTCTTATGGATAATGTACCCAACCACTGGAAGCATTCACACCTGTTAAGTAACAAGCTTTATTACATATAGATTAGATTAGATTAGATTAGATTCAACTTTATTGTCATTGTGCAGAGTACAAGTACAGAGACAACGAAATGCAGTTAGCGTCTAACCAGAAGTGCAAAATAGCAGAAAGTGCAATGAACAGTATTTACAGGTAGTGCAATATATGATCAGTAGTAGTGCAGTATAATATAGCAGTGCAGTATAGCAGTATATGAGTAACAGTAGCATTATAGCAGAATAAATAGTTACAGCATGAGCACCGTAGGGGCACCTTATCCTTCGACACAACTCTTAGTACCTCTGGTTACTGCATACCTTTTGTAAGAGGTTTTATAAGGTTGGCTTGGACAACAAAACACGATATGAAAAGGATAATTACGCGGGGTTGCTTCAGCAAGTCCAACTATTGTTCTTCAACATACTTATAATTATTTGCTGGGCTTGCTTCAGCAATCTACTTCTGGGCTTGCTTCAGCAATCTTTCAAACCGTGTCATCTATCTATCTATCTATCTATCTATCTATCTATCTATCTACATATGTATCTATCCTTTTCAACTACCTATCCTTTTCAACTACTAACTGGACAGTCTCCTCATTTGCATCAATCCAATATCACGTTGAATTACCAAATTTAATGCACTCCAACAATCTTATACAGTATGAAGACATTTCTACCTCCATCAGCCTCCTCTGTCTCAGATATACTCCAACACAATCAGTTCATAGGCTATTTTAAGTTTGTGTGACATTTGTGTGACATTTGACATGTTTTATGTTTTTGATAGTCACAAATAACGTATTACTACCACATATACACTCACCAAAGACTTTATTAGGAACACCTTTACACCTTCTCATGGTGGAGGTGGTGTAATGGTGTGTTTTCTTGGCACACTTTGGGCCTGTTAATACCAACCAATCATCGCTTGAATGCCACAGACTATTTGAATATTGTTGCTGACAATGTGCATCCGTTCATGGCCCCAATTTACCCATCTTCTAATGCCTACTTCCAGCATGATAATGCACCATGTCACAAAGCAAAAGTCGTCTCAAACTGGTTTCATGAACATGACAATGAGTTCAGTATTTTTCAGTGGGCTTTCCAGTCACCGGATCTGAATCCAATAGAACACCTTCAGGATGTGGTAGAACGGGAGATTCACAGCTTGAAAGTGCACCTGAAAAATCTGCAGGAATTGCGTCATGCAATCATGTCATCATGGACCAGAATCTCAAATCTCTCTTGTGGAATCAATGCCACAAAGAATTATGGCTGTTTTGAGAGTAACATTTGGATATAAATAAGTGTGAAGGGAGTGTAGAGTGAAACCGAGGACCAACCCTGTTTACAAATAACAATTTGTGGCAATATTTCCATTTCCTGTCAGCTATGTACCTTTCCATTCCACCATAACAAACATGAATACAGGGTTAGCGGTTACAGTACAGCAAGGATATAGTAATTACAAGAGAAAATAAAGAGGAGAATAATGTGTTTGACTTCCCAGAATTGAAAGATTATAGCTGGGCCTCCATGCATTCATTATCAGACAGATATGAGGGAGTGGAGGGCAGCCCAAAGTAGTCCCAGCAGCAGCACCACAAGGCTGGGGTGGATGGCCCCAGAGTGGCTAGGCTCCAGGAGGCAGTCTGTGTAGGGCTCGATGCAGCCTGCGTAGGCCATGACATGGGCTATGTAGCTCTGCTCTTGGACTCCGTGGAACAGGTGGCTCATAGGGCCTTTGGCGAATATAGCCACATCCTCTGAGCCGTGGGTTTCAGAATCCAAATGCACGGCCGACTGCTGCCTGTAGTTATTATCCGCTGAAGGCGGAAGAAGAGGACCAGGGTTAGGAAGGAAAAAAGTGTTTGAAAAAAGAGATAAATTGAGAGGAGGACTCTTGGACAAAGAGGAGGACACTATTTGAATGAGGTTCACCATATTACTATGATACTTGTTATAGTGTATACTGTATACTGTAGGTTTTAGTGTACACTTGATAGTACCCATAGGTCTCATGATACTCAAGAGAGAATTCTTTTACACCACAAGGTGGTGCTGGTATATAATTGTTTTGGCAATGCCCCTTTTAAAGAACAACACTTACATGCAGCTGTGGCATCAATATCTGGACGAGTTCCATTCACTAGCAGGTATCCTGGTCCGTTTCCATAGAGTGCAGTGGTATAGTGCTTACCATCTTCAGCCAAAGTACGGGTCAGTCCTTCAAATCACAACAAATCCCAGCACAGTACATTAGCTATGGTCACTGGCCTTGCTCAAATACATATATTTACATCCCACATTTGAAGAAATAGATTAATGCATATTGAGATAAAAAAAAAAAATATATATATATATATATATATAAATTCGCAATACAATTCCATCTTAATTTAACCCTGCCCTATCTGCAGTCATTTGTGAAGTGGAATTGGGGCATCGGCTTGACTTTGTGGACTTTACCTAGGACAGGGTTCCCTCTTTCTGCGTAGCCCCCGAAGGTGAAGACATGGGAGTGGTCAGCCGTGACCACAGACAGAGTGTCCAGCTCATTGGTCAGGTCGGCCGCCCGCTCGATGGCCCGGTCAAACTCCACCGTCTCCGTCAGGGCTTTTTTGGCCCTGCTACCGTGGTGGCCGTGATCAATTCTTCCTGTTGTAGTTCAAAAGACAGTGATTGACAATTCAGTAGATGTACAGTATAATAGAATAAACAGTAATTTTAAATGGATTTGATTAAATCAACCAATTCAAGCCAATGTGACATCTAAAATAGTATCACTGAATGCTCGTTGCATGACAGCATTATATGGTTTTTGTAAACCTCATCACTTTCACCATTACAATTCCCTTCAGTATAGTATACTCCAAACTATAGTCCAACGAATGGTCAGTAATGGTCAAACTAACGATTCTTCCCTTGTCTATAGATAAAATTAATAATTCATGACATCATTATTTGGGAACACTGTAACGCATGACAGGGTGTGCATTAACAGCTAATATCCGCACACTTCTGCGTGGTGTGACAACACACAAGACCGCAGGTGGAGTATGCTTACCGCTGGAAGCGTGCGGATATTGCCTGTTAATACATACACTGTCACACATATTTCATATTTCTCTTCCCTTTTTATAAATACTCATCTTCAACAAAGAGGTAGAATCCCTTGGTGTTCCTACGGAGAATCTTGATGGCTTTTTCCACCATCTCAGTGAGTGAGGGGTCCAAGGACGGGTCACGTTCCAGCTCGTAACGGCAGTCACTTGGCTCAAACAAACCTGGATGAGTGCATAGACACAGGAGGCAGTGCATCGACACAGGAGGCAGTCACTGATAAGCTCACTGACCAGTATGTTTCAGATCAAGGTCAGACAGTGGAGGTGATAATGTAAACTACTAGACCAGTCATATCATTTTGATATCTACAGTATGTCATTGGAGGGAAAGAAACACACTTATCTACGATAGCACTGACATCTCACAAATAAGAGTATTGCGTTCATTGCATTCCGCAGAACAACCCATTAAGGGATCCTTATGAATAAAAATCTGCATTAAAGGATCCTTAAGATTGAAGATTAGTAAAAGATGAACAAATCTATGCAATTCCTAGGTACAATGTACCCTCTCAAACAAGCGGAATTACTTATTTCCCAGGTTTATAACACAGTATTGCTGTGTCATGAGAAATAAAGGCTAGAGTGAGGACGATTCAGCACTGGGTTAGGGTTAGGGTTAGGGTTAGGGTTAGTATTCGGGGAACGCTCACAGCCCCTTTTTGAGGGAATATTAGGGGAGCCTTCCAGAAAGATTTTGTGCATGTTAGGAAACATATCAATATGATAACAATCTTATAATCTGCACAACTATGTGCAGAATCAGTGGATCTGGAATGCACCCAAAGTCTACAGGTTCCTAATCTTACCCATTAGGAAGTCTGTGTTTTGGGGGTTCACAGCGTCAAAGTCAGCTTTGTTCCACACATACTTGGCTTTCTATAAACAGGACAGACGTGCGTAGCATTAGTTCATAATTCACTTCAGACAAGTGACAACATTGTAACAAGTAAAGAAGTGCAAACATTACAACTACTCAAAGCTAGCACTGCTGTATGCATACATTGAGTCACAGACAGTATTATTAACCTTTTTGTTCTGCAACCAGACAGCAGTGAGGTCGGTGTTGTCGCTACGTTCCCCGCTGTATGTTGGGTACTCTGGGTCCACAGTATCTTTGGAGAACATGTACTTCCTTCCTCCACCGAGAATGACCTGTCACAGGAGACATGGGCATCAACCAACAACTGTGACACTCACATATTCATTTACAAACTGTACACTCTATGGAGTGAATTGACTTGTGGAGTTTTTGGGTCATTACATGGGATTCTGGTGGTTCATTGTTAATGTTAAAAAGAGTTTTGGAAGTGTGGAATCACTTAGTAGCTCTCATCAGCAGGTATGCCTCCGCATGGAACACTCAATAATTTAGCCTCATAAATAAACTAGTCTATTTTGTCTGATAGGCCTACAGGTTAAAACCATATAATGAGCCTTCTTGACATTCAGAGCAATACCCATTGTCCTACATCGTCCTTCTTACTGAGCCTGTCTAAGAGTGACCTAAGAGACTGTCTGAGTGTGAGCTAAAATGGCAGCCAATGGAGTTTTACATTAATCTCAGTGTTGTGGACCAGCTGGTAGGCGATGTCGCGGCAGCCATCTTGCACAGCTTCTTGGGACAGTTCGGAGTCACTGTACCATCCTCGGTTAGCAGTGTGAGAGTAGGCCCCCGCAGGCGAGGCGTGCTGCACACGAGCAGTGGAGACTATACCCACTGACTTCCCTGAAATGCACAGAAAAGCACAGAAAATACTGAACAGCTATGTTACTACTGTATCACTTGTAGGCATTTGGGCCCACACTCAAACCTACACTTACTTCGGCAAATATTCAACTGATTGCCTAGGACATACGGCTCATACTGTTGATGTGTGTGCCTTTATTTTGGGGGAATTTTCTGGTCCCTAACTCTGGATATGTTCAGTCAGTTCAGGCAATGTCTTCATATCTTTCTTTCTTCTTTCTTTCACCCTTCCTTGCCCTTCCACCTGCAGTATTTGCTTTCATTTGTTATGTGGAACAGCGAGCAGTAAAGAAAGGAGTTGAAGAGAGGGAACGACTATACAGGTATATGACACTAATAATATGAGGTCTCCATCCTACCTGCCATCTTGGCGCGGTGAAGCACAGATTTGACTTCGTTGCCGTAGGTGGAATTGCAAACGTAGCGGCGCGCTGAGGCACTGAGACCCAGAGTGCCATAGTTGCCTTTCACACCACACAGGTAAGCTGTGGCTGTGGCGGCACTATCAGGCATCTGCTGGTCCACGTTGTACGTCTGCAGGGGTCAAACACACACACACACACACACACACACACACACACACACACACACACACACGCGTATGCATCAGATCAATAGGTGCAGGCCTCTCCTGTTTAGGTGCCAGTGTACATTACAGTATATCATGATTGAATTCACTAACACTCTAATTCAGGTAATGTGGAATCAATTGGAGTAGCCACTCATTATTGGAATTGTCATAGGGAAACCTTGGAACCTTGAAATGATTGGAATATCTCCAAGCTCTTGTCAAAGGCAATATATTGTCCCATGCCAGCCACTATCTGACATCAAACATGAACTGACCATGAAGGTTCTCCTGATAAAAAACAAGAGGCAAAAATATGGACAGGTTGGGTGCTAACCTTAGATAAGGCCAGGTGTGGGAAGGTGTCCATAAACAGACTGCTCTCCTCTCCCAGCTTCCCCGCCATCTGCCCTTTGAGGATCCGCGCCGCAGTCACTGTTGTAATGCCCATGCCTGGATACAGGTTGAGAACACAATCTTTATACAACTTCTGAGAAGTGGGCTGTAGGGCTATTTCCTCTGTACCCTGTGTGCATGGCACTTGTAGCCTAATCATGAGAGAATATAAACATTCACTGACAGTTGATAATGCTATGGGTGATTGACTTCTCTGTGGCTATTGAGTGTAATGCGCTTTAACACACACACACACACACACACACACGCACACACACACACACACACACACACACACACACACACACACACACACTCATGTACGTGCGCATATATAATGTCAATAAGTGCAGGGTTCTGTTTGCATATCAAAGGGGAGTCATTAAGGGCTCTGTCAAAACTGATAACATTGGCAACTGAACTGTAGACTATAGATAGAGGAGACCGAGCCATCCAGGCTCAGATGGTTCTGCTACTGGTGTGCACACTTCATATAAGGTATGTTAAATGAAAACAGATTCTGAACATTTGATGAACTATCCCTTTAATCTTTTCGAAAATTATTTAGAACTACGTTGAAAATAATAGAAAATCCCCTTCCTCGTTTCTCGGCATTACCCTTAGATCTGAGATTTATGAAATAAGGGGATCAGATTGGATCATGTTATCAGATTGGATCATGGCAATCATAACAATCATTTATAGACTATATAATAATAATAATAATAATAATAATAATAATAATAATAATAATAATAATAATAATAATAATAATTCATATCTATGTTGATCATATGTGCACTTATGTATCTGATACATATCTTCAGTAATAAACATGACATTTATGAACAAGGTTATATAAAGTTATCAAACCTCATTAAATTGATCAACACAATAGAAATTGATATGATGGACACTATGCTGAACTAGCTTGTTCTAATCATCTAATCTTCCAAAACAGGTTTGGAAATTGATTAGCTTGAAAGTCTAGTTACAGACTTTGATCAGTTTTGATCAATGTTATGAAATATCTTGAAATAAATTACTGCTATACAATAGCTATAAACTTAGTTTTTAGGTAGATCTAAATTCAGGTAATTTGTATTGTCTTCCAACAGATGGCATCATTCCTACGCAACACGTCGACACAATACTATTCAGACTGTAACATACATACTTCCAACCCTGGCCCCACTCTCACTCACCGTCCCCCAAGAAGAGAATGAGGTTCTTGGCCCTGTGGACATTGGGCTTTATGTCCAGAGCGGTCTTCAGGGCCTGCTTACCCTTGTTGTTCCAGAAGCTCGGGTGCTGCTCCTCCTCTGAGGAAAAGCATTAGCATTTCATTATATCACATTATATTATTAACAAAGACACAGTTGACATACTGTACACCATGTATTCTCCTTATTGAGTTGACATCCCAGATACAGAGAGAACAGGAGTCAACGTGAAATTAGAACCATTACATTTTCACTACAGCAAGTGCATATTTCCTGCTGGAGACTGTTCCATCTAAGATTTTATTTTTGTATCTCAGTGGGACCAACACTACTAAAAACTGTGAAAAAGAAATGGCCAATTATCTCTTAATACAAAAAAAGTTTGCCACTTACCTGGAATTATAGAAAAAGTCCATTCCACTGAAATAAAGAGGAGTAGTCCAGTAATTATCTGATTGGGGATAAGACGCATAGCTTTAGTGTATGTTTTGTGAGTGTTAATGTAATCTCAAAATTTGACCCTCAGGAGAGTTGAACAACTTGTTGAAGTCTTATTTATAGCTGTACTGGGGTTCAAAGGGCTCATGTATAAACTTTGCTATGTAGAGCATGCATACAAACACAATAGCACACAAGCACACACACACACACACACACACACACACACACACACACACACACACACACACACACACACACACACACACACACACACACACACACACACAGTCCAACAAAGGTGCACAAGTGGAAAATCTAACTTGGAAAATCTACCCTGGTGATGATGGTCACTTTCAGTCATGAACAGGAACTGTTCACACTGAACATTATCACAAAACAGATCAATGGAAACAAAGATGTTGTGTGAGGTTTCACGTAATGTGAGGGCTTTATGGTGGTCTTATGGATAATGTACCCAACCACTGGAAGCATTCACACCTGTTAAGTAACAAGCTTTATTACATATAGTACCGTAGGGGCACCTTATCCTTCGACACAACTCTTAGTACCTCTGGTTACTGCATACCTTTTGTAAGAGGTTTTATAAGGTTGGCTTGGACAACAAAACACGATATGAAAAGGATAATTACGCGGGGTTGCTTCAGCAAGTCCAACTATTGTTCTTCAACATACTTATAATTATTTGCTGGGCTTGCTTCAGCAATCTACTTCTGGGCTTGCTTCAGCAATCTTTCAAACCGTGTCATCACATTGCTATCTATCTATCTATCTATCTATCTATCTATCTATCTATCTATCTATCTATCTATCTACGTATGTATCTATCCTTTTCAACTACCACAATAAGACTTTGCAAGCCCATAAAGTTTCTTCTGGAACTTCTTTTTCGAGTTATCTCTGTAGCACCACAATAGCCACTATAAACTTGATATGAACCTAATCAAATATTGCTTCAGACCATAATTCATTCCAAGAAACCTCTTATCATACATCGGCTCTTAGGTCCAGTACACATTACACCTAGATTCAGTGGTTCACTTTGTAGTGCTTAATCCTATCAAGTTCAGACACAGTCGTGTTATGAACGAGAGGGACAACCAAACGTAGAAGTTCTGAAAAAAGCAGGTGGTGACTACTGAAGTTGACTCCAGTTACTATGCAAGTGAGCCATGCACGTGACCATCGGCGTTAACTACTGGTAGTTAATGCATCATGGCTATCTGTGCAGTGATCTGTAACACACCCACAGAACAATATAAAAAAAGGCGTGAGTCCTGTTTATCGAATACAGGCAGTGATCTCTCGCCTCTGATATGCGTGTACAGAATAAAAATGGGATTTACTACAGGTAATAACTTCAGCTGTCGAGCCAGCGGTTGGTAGAGTGTATGTGGTCTTAATAAATTAATTTCCTAATTATGTTGTGTCACAAAAGTGACTATGCTGTGTTACCTTATCATGGGGCAATAGCCAAAACCAACAACTCTTACAGCCACAATGAATCAGTAATTACTACAAATCATTGATCACATTGCTAGGGGACTTAAATCTTTTCAGAGGACAATCAGGACAGTCATTTGTTGCTGTACATAGCAAATTTGTATAAAAAGGATTCAGCAAATGTTTTGGTATATTTGGTATACATTACAGTACAGTTTGTACAATTGCAGAGCGAATCAAAATGGGTTTCATGTGTGAATAACATGAAATTCAGTTAATTTAACGGAATGTTCCACCCAATTCATTTCATTGTGATGTCGTCCTGACATTGGCTGTAGCTGATTAACCCAAACATATTTTGCTTCCTTAGATACTGAGCAGTCATATCTTGGGCCCCATAAGAACCCATTCATTCTGGAAATATGTCCAAAATACTTTACAGACACTCCAAGCCAAATCATATTATGAAAAAAATCCTCCTCTGAAGACTTTGCCTGCATTAGATTTTTGTAGCACGGCACTATCGCCACAATAGTAGGGAGTCAACTCGACTTTTTCCACAAGATATTTCACCTCGACAAAACACCTACAGGAGGCATAGTTGAGCAATTCGAATCGATAGGCTTTCCAATGTGGGGCTGATGCTGTGCAAGCAAGCGCGTGCCAAGACCAATTGCTTTTCCACAGTCACTCCCGGGCATCAACAGAGCTTACTCCAGGCCTATCTGGTGCTTAAAACTCTGACTTTTACCCTCCTCTACCCCCCTGGTCCTTATGAGGCCAAACAAGGCTAGGGGCGCGGGTTAGAGTGAGAGCAGGATATTCTTATCATTCAAATAGGCTAGTGAACTTGTTGGGTGCAAGCATAATCAAAGTTAGCTCTCTGTAACTACACTATCAAATGGATTTGAATAGCGCTTTTTACAAATACAATTGTCATGAAGTGTTTACTGTATATTGTAATCCACTTAAGCATTGCGTCACCATGACAACAAAATGCTGAAGTGTATTACAGTGCAACAAAGTGACTTTTCAGAGAAATAATGATTATAGATAATAATTTAGAGAGGAATTCTATCATAATATGAGTTAAATTGGAAGACAAGAAAGTATGGATGAAAAGGTAGACAACATAGTTTTTAATATTGTATATATGTACACACTTTTGTAAAAAAGAAAAAAAAAGATTTATAAAAATACATTAGCAATGTCTGCATACAAAATACATTCATTTTCAAAATCAACAATGAAAATAGAGTATATTGGTGACCGTCATGTGAGGTACAGTAAAAGCTGCAGCAAGCAGCCTCATCAAACTGGTAACAAAAAGGTTAAACTACAACCTTTAATGACCCTAAAGCTAACATTCTTACCCTCAGCAATGCTGAGCAAATAAAAGTTGGTTTTATGCTCACATGTAAAACCGCAAAATGAAAAGGAAGATCTATGCTCCTGTTTCGTGAAATGTCCTCTTTTTTTTGTTGACCATCTACAGTATGAATGTTGTCCTCCAAACCTACTCAAAGCCACAGGCTGTGTGAATGTTTTCTTTTCTTAGACTTGACATACATACCGTACTTGTAAAACTGTATCCATAACACAGTTCAGTGCAAACTGACAAAGTCATCTAAACAAAAATACCACCACATGATGCTCAATGCTCATAACTGGTACTGTACTGTTTAAGCCAATGTTCTCTCATTGGGTTTAGTCAGCTGATGATTGACAGCAGGTTAAGACCCACCCTTTTTAGTGTTAAAAACCAATTTCCTTTAGGAGTCATTCTACTTTTGATTCCTTGTGGATATATTCCTAACAATGCCTAACAATATCACTAAACCTAAACCACTCACATCAGTAGACTATGGAGTGAGTAAGTGTGCGTGTGTGTGTGTGTGTGTGTGTGTGTGTGTGTTGTTATCTGAATAGAACCCAGAGGAGGCCAGTCAGACAGAGAAACAGCCCTGAGAAGGCGTGCGTGTGTCCAGCCGAGCTGGGTGAATGAGGGGGGCAGTCTGTGTAGGGCTCCAGGCAGGCAGAGTAGGCCATGGCGTGGGCGATGTAGTTCTGCTCCTTGACCCCATGGAAGAGATGGGCCATGGGGCCTTTGGCGTAGATGGCCACGTCCTCCCCACCGTGGGTCTCTGAGTCCAGAGGGACCGCAGCCTGCTGCATGTACTCCTCGTCATCTGGAGAGAGGGTTGAGAGGCATTGACACACACACACACACACACACAGACACACACACACACACACACACACACACACACACACACACACACACACACACACACACACACACACACACACACACACACACACACAGTGCCTTACTTACAGTAATCCACCAATGTGATGTTTCCTCTCGTCCCATTCACATGAACATAACCGGGACCATTAGCATATAGGATACTGGTGAAGGGCATCTTATCTTCAGCCCTCTTGGGTGCCAGACCTGGACAAAATGGTTGACATGAAAGATTGGGCGTAGTGAACATATGTAACATGGTGGACATAGTTTAAAAAAAATGAAGAAGCTCCTAAACAGTTTTATATATCTGTTTACAACTGCAGGACATGGTCAATGATCTATGACTGAGTTTTTTGGCCATACCAAAGATGGGGTTCCCGCGGGGGGTGTTTCCCCCAAAGGTAAAGACATGGG
>NC_139660.1:15037658-15047658 GCF_951799395.1 Argentina silus | reverse complement strand
GAGAAAAAAAAAATGGCTGCCCAATTTGTGTTGGCATTCGATGTAGTAACGCAAATCACAACGGCTCTCTTTCCATTTCTTCTCTTGGAAAAATAGACCAATGTGAGATTCCAGTCCAACAGTCATATTCTTGAGGATATCAAGATTGAGTCATGATGTGCTGTGCTTTTCATGTTTCTGAAAGGATCAAATTTCCATCTCCTCCATTTTAAGTCTTTGCATGTAAAAGACCCCAATGCTCGCTCACCAAGTAAACTTGGCATGCATTTGGTGGGAAGTAAAGGACGATGCATTTTTCTTCTGTGAGGTAGTGGAGAACGCCTGCGGTATGAAAATGTTTTTTTTTTACGCAAACAACAGTTTATGTGTGAAATGAGAGAAGAGGTGCCAGCATTGTTCCTGTAACAACCATAGCGAACCACACTGACTAACCTTAAATGTTCTGATTATAAAACGACTACCAGAGATGGTGGGAGGACTGCACCTTGTTACCATAGCAAGACCTCTGCTTTCTCTTTTGCCAGTAAGTCACACATTTGAGTGGTGGATTGTGGTTACTGTAGTGACATGTGACTAATCTAGCCTCTAATAAAAAGAGGAATCAGAAAGTAGCTCCCTGGGTAGGGGCCTCACATGACGTGACCACACAACATGGACCAAAATATCGCCGCCAACACGAGAGCCTCTCTGAGAATGTGGAGGCACGTTTTTCCATTGTCAGGAAGGATTCATCTGCTTTATGTCAACAGATTCCTGTTGGTTTCCTGTAAGACAAGTGTAAATAGTAGCTCTACCCAGTGGCATTTTGGGTCTTAACTGAGCTTACCTATCCACCATGTATCACACACCTCAGCTAGTTGTTTATCTCCTCTAGAGCATTCACATCTCGCCATCTTACCAATGCACAAGAAGAGATTAGCAGACTCCAAAGTCAAACTTGTTGAGCAGACTTGGACCATGGTTAAATCATCATGATAAACATGTCAACATGCTCATAATGCAAGCCTCTATTGCAGTGGGGGAGTAACAGAATCCATGAGTCCATGGAAAGTCACTTAGGAGTCATGTTTCACACAGAACTCCTTCATGGCAGCTGGATACCCTATAGACACTACTGTAAGTAAGCAGCACAAATTACAAAGTAGATAATTCACACGTTCCAACTAACTGGCCTCTGCCAGATTATGCTTCTAGATTCCAGCTCAGGGATATGTTTACAGTTCAGGTTGTCAGAGAGACCACAGACATGGGTGGTACTAAAACCACTCATCCATGTTTCAAAGGTAGGGGCATATCTTTTCCTGTTCTTTTGTTGTCGATTGTGAGGATAGTTTGAGAGGGATTGGGAAATGGGAAAAGAGAAAGAGAGAGAGTGAGAGAGAAAAGAGAGAGAGAGAGAAAAAAAATAGAGAGACAGACAGACAGACACACAAACACACAGAGTCAGAGAGATGTCATGTACTGTATGTGAGGTGTTTGTATTGGATAGAGGATAGAGAGACTGGGAGAGAGAGAGAGCAATGGAGAGATACATATAGTATATATAGAGAGAGACAGAGAGAGAGAGAGAGAGAGAGAGAGAGAGAGAGAGAGAGAGAGAGAGAGAGAGAGAGAGAGAGAGAGAGAGAGAGAGAGAGAGAGAGATGGAGTAAGAGGGAAATAAGGCACTGTTGGAATGATTAGGGCTACCACAGCCCATGATGTCTGTAAGCTATTTTGGCTCAGTCACGTATGGCACAGAGACAGAGTGACGTTCACATCCACCAAATAGAGAGACAGATGAATAATGCCATAAATCCAAATCAATAAGTAGAATAAGTGGGACCGTAAATGACGTAACACTGTTTATATGCTAGCGCTGCTAAGATCTCCCAACCATACTGCAGTTCTTGGCTGCTTGTAAAAGAGGAGACTTTTACAGCTGGCCCAGAGCTTGATTGGGGGACAATTACAAAAGAGGCACCAAGAGGCAAATTCCCTTACGAAACTTGAAGCGGCAATGGTGAGATTGCTTCTTAAAATCAAAACAACTCAGGGCGTGAGAAGGTGCCACAGTGACTGGTGTACAGTAACTTAAGGGTTCCCATTGACGACATATGGGGTTGACTGTATAACATGAAACAGTATCAAGAAGCAACAATGTCCCTGTTTGAAACATGCAATGTCTTGATTTGTGTGCATTCAGGTCAGGGGAGGCTGGTGGAGGTAGAAATCAGAGGACGGGCTAATTGTAATGCATGGAATGGAATGAGGAATGGTATCAAACAGCCTCCACTGGTTCAGGTAGGCCTAAGCACTGTGTGATTTCACCTCATGAATGAACATCAGTCCATGGCGGACACTATGCTCCCTATACGTAACCCTTTAGGTCACCTCTGCAAATTAATGCAACTCACGTGAGACCTTTGCATGTGGTCATTGTTTTGCTACTGTATGATCAGCAAGTTCCCTTTATGTCACAGTTAGGTACCAATGAATCTTTATATATTCAAGAACTCACCTGAGCCTCCCTGCGCAGAGCAGCACCAGCAGCAGCATCCACTGAAGACAAGTAGCAACAGCGCCGGCCTCACCTCCTCTTTGCTCTCAGGTGTCTTGGTTTTCACAATCTCTGAAGTTGTTTTTCTCTCTGCCTACTCCTTGTTTCCCTCGCTCTGTACTCTAAACACCAGCCTTGCAATCTGCCTCCTAAAAACCCTCTCCACAATAATGGTTGGCCATGTTTCTTACCTCTGGGGATTACATTAATGAATGACTTACGCAAAACAGCTTTTATTCCCCCACTTCCACACTATACCCCTGCATCTTTTGTGCTAGAAGGAGAGAGAGAGAAGTGGAGAAAGGAAAACAACTGAAAAAAAAACACCACTCACCTTTTTTTTACCATTTCCACACATTCATGGCAGAAATATCCCAGGCTTTGAAAGCTGGCCCATCCCCCCACTCCCACCCTCTTCTCTTTCTCTCTCTCTCTCTCTCTCTCTCTCTCTCTCTCTCTCTCTCTCTCTCTCTCTCTCTCTCTCTCTCCCTCTCTCTCTCTCTCTCTGTCTCTCTGTCTCTGTCCACAGCACACTGTGAATCAGAGTGATGTCCTTTTGTCCACACGCTTCTGTCAGGTACTTCACTCTGACTCTCTGGTTTGGAGCTTTGTAGCTAGCAGGATCCTTTTGCAGTGGGTTTCAGAAGAACTGAAGAGGGACGCTGACATTTGTGAGATGTAGAAAGAGACATAAACACATAAAGCCAGTTAACCCACACACACATACACACACCCTCAGTTATAAATGTTCAGAAACAAAGACACACAACAAACACTGACACGTGAAAACAAAGATATGCAGAGAAACAGAGGCAAAGATATTATGGAAAGCAGAAATGCATTAGCATCCAAGGTGGTTTGATGATGTTGTCCTGGTGGGAAAAAACTAAAGTCGGATGTGCACACATGCAAACGTGCTTCTCCTCCTCCCACTCAAGTGAACATTCTCCTCAACCTGTATTTCCTACACATCAAATAGCCCTCATTATCCAATATTGTCCTCAATACAGAACATTAACCAATGACCCTACAAGACCAGCGAAGATACACAAGCATTCTGTAGACTAGGGCTGCCAGGTAGTGACAAACGGTTTATTGCAGCCAGAGAAGCCTGACAAAGATCTATTCTATTGCGAGGGGGGGACAGATGGGCTATGAGCATGAGTGTGGTGAGGAGGGGGTGGGGGGCTGACTTGATATATGATTGTGTTTTCTTTTCCGAGGGGATGCCTGCTCAAACACAGACAGAGGGCAGTCTTTCCTGCACCATCCACAGGGGCATGGTGTTCCCACACGGAGGGGAACATCGTGCCCAACAGCGGGATTAAGAGTCCCACCGGCCGGAGGTTGAGGTCAAACCCAGGTTTATTTACCCAGGGGGCCAAGTTGGAGTCAGGAAGGCTTCAGTCCAACAACATCCTCTGCTGCGACCTCTGTGTCTAACAGGTGTTGACCAGACATGGCCTATTAGCTGGAGAGAAGAAGAAGACCCATCTCTGAACCAGGGTGTTTCTATCGTTCAAACAGACAGAGAATATTTTAAAGGCACACTAGAGAATGGGCCATCAACAAAAATGTAAACAATGGAGTTTAATACTGTACATCACATTATGTTTTCACATGTAAATAGCATTTGAGTTTTATGATATACATACAGTACCTGTAGTGCTCTAGGAATTTCATTTGAAACAGTTTAACCCTTTTAAACATGATTTATACATAATTTGTTTACAAAGTCAATCATGCGATAACAAAAACAACACAATGGTGTAATAGGACTTAGCATTTTGGATGTGAGAATCTAAGACATTTGTACTGATTTCAATCTCAAATCCTTAAGTCAAATCCTTAAAAAATATTGGAAATCATTGAAATGTTTCCAGACTGTGGCTTTAGACGGTGTATGATCCAAAGTTTGGACTTCTCTATTACAGCTTTCTGACTCATAGACGCTGTGCCGGGAAAAAGAGGACAGTGCTGCTTCAGCAGAATCATAAAACTGACTATTTATTCTGTTGCTAAGGATCTGCAAGATGAATAATAAATCTATTTCGGAAATGGACATTCAATGGTGTCGTTAGATATCAAACACGGCTCTGTATGAATGGCATTATTGATTTTCTCTGGCGGTTCAACGGTACAAACATCATCACCATGGGCATGTCTTTGACGAACATGGTATTTTGGTTGTATAATTACAAGTCTCCTGTGTCAGCTGTGGCCTTTCAAAATTGATAAACAGAAATGCATGTATGTTTCAGTGGTCCAGAACTGGGTCTAATACAAAATGTGAAACACTTGAAAGTAACTTGAGATGCGCTTCATGTAGTTTGGAGTTTGCACTTTCACTTGGACTGGTATCATTCATTTGTTCCAGGTGAACTAAATCAAGTGCAGCTGAAGTATTTGAAATTATTTGACCCAGTATGGCCACACACTCTGAAGAAGGCTTCTGCCGGAACGTTTGTTGTGTGCACTAGTCCCCCTGCTGTTGCATGCTAGAAAAATCTTTTAAAAAGCAAGTTTCCCTTCTTTGTGTGCAAAACCACTGTTGGTTTCTGAGGTCTAGTATGTAGAAATGAAAGTTCCATTTCAGTATAACATGTGGCACAAAACATACTGAATCGAGACTAAACAAAAGCAGAGAAAAGAACAAAACAGAGAAGGTGACCTCTACTGTCTACCGTGGGGCATGTTCTGGCAGTTTCACTATCAATATGGGCATAGTATCTGCTGATCACCATTGGTAACTGAAACAAAACATTGCTAGTAAGTAGACCAAGCTGAGCTGACCTTTCTACACCTACCAATAAGACAGTCCAAAAGACTGCTTATGAAAATGAAATGGTGAAATGAGACGATTTATATCTAACAGTGGCATCTTTGTGAGAAAACATGGGTCGGAAAACAATGATCTGCTTCTTCTGTAGACAGCTGGGAACACAGTAGTAGGGTACAGAGTACACTATGAGATTATGAGACCATTAAGTCATCGCCCTATTGTCATTAATCACTATCGTAGTTAATCAGTATAAACTCCATGAACTGATATGATACCACACATTTATGAAACAACCTTGCACCGGAAATGCCCTGCTCATACAGTCAGTTGTCATCCAGGTGCAACCCTCTAATGCTTTGACTGAAGAACCCAATACGAAAACCAATGTTAATAACAATGGAAATTGGTTCTATATTTCAGCAGATTACTTTCATCCCTGCTACTTACGTATTATGTCAAAGTAGATTGAACTGTGACCCTTTGTTGTAAAATAGCAACTTACGACTTACTGTAAGTGTGGATAGTTCACGTGCACTTATGACACTTGGGGGAAATGCAACCAATAATCAATGATTTACAAGTCAGATCATAGACATCTTTAATTAAAAGAGGGTAATACACCAAAGGGTATTTCACAAGGGAAACCTCATTGTAGGACAAAAGGAAATGTAGCCTAAATGCTAGAGCTTTGATACCTTTGATATTTTTGCACTTCACCTGCACATGTTTTTTTTTTGCACAGTTTTTTTTGTCTTCTAATTGTTAATTTCAAAGAAATAAATGAAATGACACTTTTTCAAATGTTACTTTCCTCAACAAGGGTGGAATCCTTACTGAAGATCCACGCATATAACTGACAATCGAGTAAATCTTGCATTGATGTCAAAGGGCTCATTTCAGCAATGATTCGACTTAAACACGCAGATCTCTGATGCAACAATGTTGAGTTACTGTTACAGCCTTCAATGCTTTGAAATTATATTTAACATAACATTTTTGGACAGATGAAGACATACCACACTGTATCAAAGGTTGCACAAAAGGTATACATGCTTCAACATGTACATAGTGCTACCTACAGTAGGTTTAGGGTGAGTGACAGATTCAATGGTAATCTCCGTATATGTCAACATAAGCT
The DNA here is from genome assembly GCF_951799395.1 of Argentina silus. Taxonomy (NCBI): domain Eukaryota; kingdom Metazoa; phylum Chordata; class Actinopteri; order Argentiniformes; family Argentinidae; genus Argentina; species Argentina silus. The sequence continues at coordinate 15,041,199 of NC_139660.1, read as the reverse complement.
CTATGATTTGTGTTTATTTGGTCCCACTCAGATCACACATATTCAGAGGTGGTGTGGGAAGGTCACATGAGTTGACTTCCTGATTGACAGTGGGTAGTGGCTTTAAATGGAGGAAGGGGGCAGATATTGACTGGGGGGTGACAATGTACTGCACATGTACTTTGATAGGGAGAGAGAGGGCAAGGATCAAAGTCCACCAGCTCTGGCATATGGCTCCATTTGAAGTGACGTTATGATATCCAGACAGTTTTATCTTTAAGCAATAAAGCACGAGAGGCCCTGCTTTATCATGAATAAAGTCACTGCTGAGGGGCGTTGTTAGGCCTGATGTACAGCGGAACACTGACCCAAGTGCCTTATTGCTTTTATACAACGGTTACAAAACAAAACAAAGAATTGTGACACTTAAGTATTTATTTTGTGATAGATTGGGGTAGTTTCTGCCCTGCACTCAGAAATAAAGTTCTCAAAACGGCCACTGTTATCAAGGTAACGTGACAAGCAAAACTTCATAATTCGAGTATTATGTGCAGGGATGCGCAGGGATATTACTGCAATGTATGGTAAACAGGTAAAACACGTCATAGCTGTTACTTCAACAGGGAATAAAGCACGGCTTCGAACACCTCTCGGCCAATCATAATGCTTGTTCTGATCAAACTGTTGTATAATATGTCTATAATGTCGAGAATACGTACAGCACATGTTTTTCCCATGTATGTTATTATATTGTATGTAGCAAAGCTTTTACCCACATTAAACATGCATTTGATAATGAAATGAGTAACTATGCGACATACTGCATATTGTTGTTTGATGGTATAATGATGTTACCACTATGGTTACAACCAGGAGCAGGTTTGTACAGTGTAACTGTCGGCACATGGGGCCCACAGAGTCACAGACAGGATGAGAGCACGTCTGGGGGCCTCACATCTGTCAACACTTTCCATCTGCCATGTCTCACACTGCATTCAATTAACCCCTCACAGAGACCACAGCTCTGACTTTACTGGAAATCCACTGCTTTAATGGTTTTCAAATGTATTGAGCTCTTATGGCGCCCCCTTATGTTGCTGTGAAGATTAACTCAGGCCATTGCTGTCCTAATTTTAAACGCACTGCCACAGGCTAACTAGTAAGTTAACTTTTTACAAACAGGCATAGATTCAAAGCTCCCTCCTATACAAAAACATTATGAGACCAGGTTCTAAGAGGAAACCTGACCATATAGTGCAAACAATTGGCAGCGTTGTCAACATTTTACCATTTGGCTTACATGCTTCAATTCACTATTGAAAATTGTGTTATGTCTGATAAAGGAGGCAGGCATAACACTGAAAATACTTCCAATAGGTTTTTATGCCACCTAGTGGTCAACATATGAACACACAGATACAGCCAAAGCAGTTTCATAAAATGAAATGATCTATATGAGGCACTATTTAGTAAAAAATAAATACAAAATAAAATCACCTCCCTTGGAAGAGTATTTACAAAGCCGCTTGACAATTATAGACTGAGTTTTAAATGCCAAATAATTCTGAAGTAGACAGAAGTAGCTGAGTAACAACAGTACTTGGCACGGCATCTAAATGGCACAGTCGACTGTGTCAAACATCAATCTCACTCAGTAATGTGCTGGGAAATGTAATAAACAGAGAGAGGCACGCATATCAGGTCCACACATTGACACACACACACACACACACACACACACACACACACACACACACACACCCTGCTCCTCCCGGGAACATGCTGCTGGAATGCTACATGAGACATGCGAGCCAGACTGCTTTTCCGACTGATCGGATTGTCATCCAGGTAGACAGCAGCGTGGGGTGGTGACGCAGTAGGTCTCAATCATTGAGAGGGCCACAAGGCCTCTGGAGGTAACCCTACTGTGAGGCTGCTGGGCTGAGTCATTCCCCCAGGGAGCCATGGAGCTCACAACCCAGGCAAGCGGCGGCAGGCTGGCGCACTGCAGCAGCCGAAGGGTAGGCGGGGGAAGCCGCATGAGCCGTCAACTTAATTATCCCTCACGTCCCACGAGCGCCACATTGACAGCACTATTACCTGCAGAACCTAGAGCCCGCAGCCTGCATCTCTTTGCCAAAGTGTCTTGAGAGACCTGTTCAGCCGAACAAAGATGTTAGCAATAGGAGCTACCTTGGAAAATAAGGTTCTTTTTTGAAGGCCTTGTGCTTTGTTCGATCTGGGCTATGTGACAGCTGTTTACAATTGCACCATTAATTTCGATTTGCTGGAGGGGGGTTGAGTGTAGAAACATCTGCAACATCCTGACAGGTACATGTATGGCTGGTGATCAGAGCCAGGGATTATGACACAGCATTTCTCCTGCACGTCTCTACTCTGAAGGTCCAGAGGGGGATTGATCAAATTTGTCAAAAACAACACTCACTCCCTCTGACAGCTTGAAAAGACATTGCCAGTCCAGAACGAGCCATAGAAGGGCAGGGAATGAATAATGTATCTCTGGGTCACCTAAGGTGATAAAATACACTTCAGCACCAGTTCCATTACAAGTACAATACAGAGAAAAACTGGAAAAGTGTAAACTTTGCTATTGCCCAGATGGTGAGAGGACAACCAGTATCTGAAGAAGAAGTACACTCTGAAGACTGCTGCGACATGCAGTCACTTTGAGGGAACCATATGCTGTTTGCATACGGCGACAAATGTGTTTGTCTATTTCATCACCTCATTGGTTTTATTGTGCCCTTTGGGCTGCATTGTTAACTGGCGAGAGAATGGGCTCGTTTCAACTGAAAATGAGACTATTAAACTCATCATAGTGGCTTTAATGGTCGTGGTATGTTGATTCGGCCTCTGCTTTCGCACTCTGAGGCCTTGAACTGTATCAAGTGATCTCCCAGGTACACTCACAAAATGTCTGTCCTGCATGGCCATAGTTGAACATTTGGTCACTGTTGCTACCTCTGTCACACTGCACTTTTCTGCTTTTTTGCACTTCTGGTTAGACGCTAATTGCATTTCGTTGTCTCTGTACTTGTACTCTGCACAATGACAGTAAAGTTGAATCTAATCAAATCTAATCTAATCTACCGTTACTCCCTGTGTATTTGGGACATGTATCTCAGTTCCTGTAAGTCCACAGAGCAGCATACTAACCTCAGAGCTGATCAATGGAATGGGGGCAGCCTGATATTCACTGACCGCTACACATTCTGCTTTCAAAGAAGGAAAGGAAATCACTTGCTGCACTTTCATGGGAACAGCCACAGATGAGAGAAGGCGCCATTTGGGTCCATTACCACTGTAGAAATATTATTTCAGAAGAAGCTGCCCGTGCATCTTGGAGCACATTGCTCACTTCAAAAACGCATTCAGCTTAGAGGCAGGTTAGAGGCTATACATTTGCTACCAATTTTGTTCCTACGTCTTAGATTTCAGCCTCCTCTTCCCCTCCAGCCCCCAAAATGAGCTCATGCCACGATGAATGACCTCCAGGATAAACAGCATTTGAGCCACATGACCCTGATAATCAAAACGGAGG
>NC_139660.1:15012658-15032658 GCF_951799395.1 Argentina silus | reverse complement strand
TTTTACATTCCAGAGTGACTATGTTTCTTTTAATTGGGCAAGGGATGTTTAAAGGCTTGTTAAATTGCTTAATGGTACTGAAGTAGCACGATTTCCAGGAGAAATCATTGCTTACAGTATAGTAAATCATTAACAAATGAGATGAATCAAATTTTTGCCACATCATCTGAGGCGCACTTGGATTCCTGTTTTATACGCCCAAGTCTACCATAAAAAGATACCATAGATACCATAGATACCCAAAACAAAAATAAATTTAATAAATAATACATTTAATCTAAGCACATGGTGCAGTGATGAGAGGAGATAGAACTGGAGAATCAGTGTATCAGCAAATCTTAATGGTATCCCCCAGGCGATGCACAGATCCACTATAATAAACTATACAACACATGGCTTCCGGTAAATGATGCACTGTTTATATGCATGAATGTTTGCTTGTCTCAAATGAGCTAAAACACTTATTTTCTTCCAACAGAGACAATCTGTTGCACCCTGCCCAGAAGTACTTCATTTACATGAGTGCAGCATTATTTAGACTCCTGCCAGTTTGGAGCTCTCCAAAGTGCCTTTTGCAGAGACTTGGGGTGGGCAGGTGTCTAAAACACTCCAAGAACTGTAAAATCACTGACATCTATACCCGGATGTTGGCAATGGTTCTATCTATGCAAATGAACACATAAAGTTTATAAAAAGTGCAGTGCAGACAGCGACATTTAGATAAGTGATCTAACCTTTTAGTTTGAGATCGCGTACACAGGTTCTGTTGCTCTGAGCGTCATTAATGACATCCCATAATATGGTTGGTCAGTTCTGGTAGAGATGAGGATAAATTATTAGTGATAAGAGGAGTGCCACATTATACCAGGGCATGCATTAGACTGGCTCAGAAAGCTCAGAAAATACAATATCCGGAATCACACCTAGAGCAACATTTACAGTTACATTGGGTTACAGTTACATACACAAAAAAACTGTTGGGATTTGTTACAGCAAGAATTTATACATTATGGATGTTTGGAACATTGATATAAATTGCAGAGTCATATTGTTCTAAGTAGGGCAGGGTAGAAGCTTTCTACATGAATCAGAAAGTCATATCAGAAGTTGTGAAATACACAAATTGAAGTTAGAGGAAGGAATTAACATCTTATCTAGCAGGGTATCGGCTTTTATTAGTGTGTTTCAACACAACTTGTGTCCCAAATTGTATCTGCCCAATCAAGAAAATGCAAAAATTGACCTTTCAACTTCAAAGAAGTATTGGGTGTCAGAAGTTTTAAAGATTTTTATATGAGCATTGGTTTCCTCGTTTGTTCCAGTACTGTAAACTATGACTGCTTATCAATGTTTAGTATATATCAAATTATATCATATCATAGTGTGTCATATTCCAGTAAATGATTATATATCAAAATAAATAAACCAAATATGACATGAAAAAACATTCATGGTCATTTTGCTGATTTGTTTGAAACACTTGTGCAGACTAAGTGGCACACACTGACATATTTACATCATGCTCCTCAAATATGTCAAAATATCCATTTTAACCTGCTACATTTTCTTCTCTTTTTTCTTTCTTGAGTGTGATAGGATGAAAACTGCTGTGAATTGATCGGGACCCAAACACCCTACAAATGACTAGCTTCTGACTCTCCACTTTGTGTGTTACCTGTCAGGAAAATTATTGTATTATAAGATAAACCATGAGGCTAAAAAGACGTCTTTACCCAAGGCCAATCTAAACGGACTCTTTGTTTGAGATAATCGGTATTAAAGGGATCAAACAGAAGTCTAACATGTTGCTGCAGGAACAGATACGGGATGTTTATGCAAAGTCAGTTGTTCGGGACGGGAGGAGAGGAGAGTGGTGCTTGTGTGGGTGGATAGCTTAACAAGGGCTCAGTTCAGTCTGAAGGCCCATTTGCAGTGGAGATGGAGTAGTCTCGAGCCATTCGTACCAGCTGATGCAATAAGTCTGTAAATAATGGATCCAGCTTTTGAGAACTTTGAAAAGAAATCTTCCTGGGAGGGTCTTCTGCAGACCTTCTACACCTCTAGAAACAAATCACAAGTTTGGGTAGGTGGGTAGATCAGAATGAAGGTGGAAATTGAGCTCTCTAGAAGTTAAATGAGGTGACTCATTTTGTGTCAGGGAGATGTTGACGATAGATTCAGAAGATGAAAACGACAGGCGGATTTTCTGCATGTGCATGTCCCTCCCCATACGTCTACTCAGTTTGAAGACACGCCTCCAGACGGTATGCGGGAGCATATGCAATTTGTGCAAGGCAACATATCTGGCCCCACAAGACTAGTAGAGATAGGTCGAGGGGAGAAGGTTCATTTTGCGTGAGACATTTTGCGTGAGTCAGACTGAAGCAATGATATTGTTTTATTTTAGATTGAGTTACCTCTACACAAATTAAATGGTCGAGTTGGGGTAGAGTTGGTGTGAAAATAGGGAGTTCTGGGAGTTACAGCAGGGAGTGGTTAATGATAAGGAGGGATTTCATTCATTAGATTGAAACACAGAACTGATTTCTCTTCAGCAACAGGCTGTTAATTTTGGGTGCTTCAACAGGATGAAGCTAGAATGCTGGGTTGGTTTGGGGAGATAGGGGTAGGGGTGGGGTGTCAGGGGCTTATAGTCTATGGGGCAACACTGGACCCACAGGGCTGTGTCAGGTGCGAAAGGGGTGCTAGGAGGGAGAGTCCATTCAGCAGCCCAGGGTGGGCCTGGTCCTGGGACCTATGTTGTGCTTGTTTGATTGACCTTTGCAGGAGATTGGTCATGGCCTGAGAGAGGGGCGTATCATCTATGGCCAATTACATCACTTGGGGTTTTGGGAGTTGGTGGGAGATGTGGTGTTTTGGAGGTGGGTGGGAGAGGTGGCGTTCATTTCCCAAAACACTGTCTGCTTTCTTTCCCTGGGAAAACCTCTAAGGGATTGACGGAAGCAGTCCGGTTTGACAATGGCCAGTCGTTTCTATTGGTTTAAGGGCACCGACCGTTGGGCATCACTCCAAAGACAGGACCTTTATATAACTATGGCAAATGTGTCTGACGCCTATGTCACAACACGACATTCTTTTACCATCCAGACTTATGTTGTTTTCGACCTTTGAATCAAACATGATGTAATACGCCAGCTGTCTCTTTGTCGTACGTGGTGAGTTGCCTGAGGTAAATCTTCTGCTTACTTTGTTAAGTCTGCTCGGAAAAAAGAAAAGTGGGGTGCCTTTTCTTTACTCGGGCGCTGTTACTTTTGCTCCAAGCCTGCACATACCTTTTCAATGGATTGGTTTGATGCACAGTAGGGGCACAGCAGCTGCAAACTGACATGTGACATTATTTCTCGTCTCCCCTCTTGTTTTTGGCCCTGTCGCTTTATAATGTGACCCTGAGTCAGTGTACACGTGACACATTGGGAAAAGGGGGGAGTGCATCCAGGGTAGCAAGGGATATGGATGGGAGGGGTGTAATGGATGGTGTGTGTGTGTGTGTGTGTGTGTGTGTGTGTGTGTGTGTGTGTGTGTGTGTGTGTGTGTGTGTGTGTGTGTGTGTGTGTGTGTGTGTGTGTGTGTGTGTGTGTATATTTGTATGTGTTTTTCCCCCCTCTGTGTTGGCCTTAACCTGCTGGGTTGGCTTTGTGCAGGTTTATGCTTGCCGCTCGCACAGTGAGCTCTGAGGGTCACTGTCAAGTCACCCCTTGCCCCTCGCCCCCTCGCAATCCATTCCTCCTCTGCTTGAGGCTTGCCCTTTAGGGCACATTGAATGACAAACATCTAAACAATGACAGTGACAGAACTTTTTCCACTTTATCCATAAAAGCAAACAAAAAAGCCTGAAATGCTGATTCATCTACCGGGAAAGCCTTGGCGTCTTAAAAGGTTAGTTTTTTTTTTAATTGCATACCGAAGCCCTTGGCAAACTTGTTTGTCGAGAAACGGGCCCCTTGTTTTTTCCTCTTCCTCCCTTTCAGAGACAATTCAAAGCACTAAGCTTTCTGATTGGTGACGTCAATGTGCATATTACACCAGTGGTTTCATTTACAGAGAAGGTATCATCACCGCCGATCAGGTGTTTTTTTACACTCACTGGTGGACACTCAAACCAAACAATTATAGCTGCTTCCTATAGTCCATTCTGATAAATCAAAGTGGAGTTCAAAGGAGAGGCTGAAGAAATCACTCTCCTTGGCAAGACCAACTGAAGAAAGAGAGTGACAGCCCAGGTTACTCTACCCTCTCAACGATATCCGTGATCTGTAATCTCAGCGTAGGCCGTGGATACGACTGTCATTTCCTATCAAATCACCGACAAACAAGCAGTCACACAGAGGGCGTGATTATCTAAAGACGATTAGACCCAGATAAACATTCAATATGGTTGCCCATTAGTTAAAGCCATTATGATAAAGCTTGAATCAGAGGTAGGAAGATTATGGCGTGGAAGTTGCACATCTGCGGCAAGCTCTGACAACTTGCAGAGGAGGAAGTTGACTCAGCTTCCCGCCTACCTCATGTTTAGTATTTCCCTTGGGCAGGGTATTCCCAAAGGCTCTCAGATACAGTACTTCCACTTTCCCCTGCTTCCTGTCCTGATGGGTGGGATGAGATGAATGTGAACATTGACGGGAGGGGTCATCTCCAGTTCCGTCTCCCACCCAATAAAAAGCTTTGTTATGGTGCCACAGGGTGTGGGAGGCCAGGTAGAGGTCAAGGACAGTCTCTGATTGGTTCTGGGTGGGCCAGTGCTGACTCCATGGATAACATTGCATGTGATCTGCCCTCCCCCAAGACTTTAAAAGACACTTCAGTCATACAGAGGTCGTTTTCAGACTCCCTTTGCTTAGGATGGGTCCCCTAAAACCAAAACAGGAAGAGAGATCCTATAACAATGGTGAACAAAGGGATTGTGGTGTTGCCAGGGGCACCCCCCTCTCGATAGGGGAGTTTTTTTACACAAATTATAAAAAAGTGCAAAAGCAAGGTAACATAAGTTTTAAGTAAACAGAGTACTCAACTTTCAAATCAAAGATATCAAAGGAAAACTATACGGATATGAACATCCTAGTGCAAGCTCTTAGCCCTTCCCTTGACAGGCTGCAAATGAACAGATTATATACCTGTCCGGTCCCCACCCCGACTGGACTAAACCACTGAAACAGGTAAGTATGGGAGGGCAATACATCGGAAATACAGGTAATGCATTATATTTATCTTATAGGTTATAATTAAGGTAAATATTTAAATGATATGACTATATCAATGCAAGCGCTTTGTCATTGATTCAAGTTCGGTACTGCAGTCTTAACAATAAGCATAATTGATCTCAAACAGAAATATTGCCTCCCCCTCTAGGATAGTAGCGCCCAGCCCACTCCAGAAATAGGAAGTGAGACGCTGGTTTGTTAGATTTGTTAGATTAACAAACACCACTGCCCTATAATTGTGACTCTGAAGAGTATGAATTAGGCTGTTGCAGAGAAGCTTTGAAACCTACAGTACTATGGCAGGTATCGCTGTGTGCTGGAAAATCTTATTAGTGCATAGGTGAAGTTACCTGGTGGTGCTCATTTTTTATTTCCTGTCTTTTGCGGCTTTTGACAAGCCATAAATTCTTACTTAAAACATAGTTTTTGGTAATGATATAAATGATATTCGATGGTTTGTCGGGGGGGTAACAGCCATAGTGGAAAGGTAGGGGTAACCTTTTCACAGGGAGGAGGTGGCGCCTGGGTGTTCTACGACATCATCATGGTGTCAAAAGGCTCTATTCGGAACATCTTACATCAATAAACTAGAAATACTGTACATGACCCAAATGTTCCGCCTTTGCCTAACACACTTATGTTCACTTATGACAGTTTGCTGGACATTATGATGTCAATAGGGAGGCCAGATCAGAGGCTATTGTGAATACTGCTTGGTTTTGAATGTTCCGTAGAGCTGTAGTGCTGAAGGACAGCACCCCAACTCAGCAGTGTCAGTCTGCTCCCATAGTCACTCGCACAAGACACTGGACACACGTTTCTAGCACTCTAACATCTTGACACAGACATGCACCTTTATTATTTAGAGTTCTGTCAGTCTTTTAGTCTCATGTTATGGTCTGTTTACATGTTACTGGGGTGGCAGCCAAAAATGAGAACCCTCCCGTTTGTGAAAGCAATGTTATGCACAGGAGTTTTAATGAAGTTCTTGGAAGACATTTTCACACAGGGTTATGCTCTTTAATTTGTTTTCCTGGAAGGCTCTTGATTTGGTTTAGGTTTTTTTTTCCAAACAGTAATAGGCGTTTTCAATATGATTGCATTTGTATACAGGAGACTGACTAATTAGGCTTCTCCCTCCCACGCTCCCTCAACCTTTTGAGAGCAGTTCTCATCAAAGCCAAGAACACATGGAGACTGAGATGAAGTATGCCATGATTGTGCTATCAACATGACCAATGTTGTGGTATCATCGCCCTCTTTCACCTTTAAACAACCTAAAACACGTACTGTAATAAACAGTACATGGTCCCTCTATACTATTTAAGGCACAGACTCTTGTTTTTGACTTCAAAGGTGAGCAGGAAAAGGTGACCACACAATTGATATTATGATAATACAATGACAACATAACATGTTAATTTACTGTAACCTCTGAGCCTTACACTGACTTCTGTGTGGCATAATGACATGCCATGCCATTCATATAGGCTACATTTAAAATATTACACAACCGCTTTAAGATGTACCCACCCTGGGAGTACCCCTGGCTTTACCCACTACTCCTTATTTCCCACCCTCCTTTCCCACTTCCCTCCCACCTCTCCTGGGGTGTTTCCCGGAGTGTCTCCCGAACCTCGGCCCTCTCTCAGCGGGTACTTTTGTGAGACCCAGCTGCCCCCTCACCCACCTTCCACATTACCCCAGGGCCACACTGTTCAGTGCAACAATCGCACAACCCTTCAGATTTCCACCTTTACTGCCAACAACAAAGGGCTTTCCACAGCCGCCTCTGGGAAACTAAATCATTATTTCTGCATTAGAGATACAAGCGCATGGACAGTTTACGAAATACCTGTGGCTTTGGGAAAGCTCTCTCTCTCTCTCTCTCTCTCTCTCTCTCTTCAGTTTCTTCTTTTTCTTTGATCTTGTTAAAATGGTTGAGTTTACAATCAAAAACAGAATATACTATATTGGAATTGACAGCATCACATAGGTGATCACTTCACTCTCAAGCTGAGACCAATTGGACAAAGCCAATCACTACATAGCATTTTAGTCTCTAACGTGAGACATATAATTGTGTAACTTCCAATCATCATTGAGTTGTCTTTTTCAACAGTTGAACAAGTGAAATACATATAATAATGCACAGTGTGAGGCTTCAAAACCTGACTTTTGTGGCAAGAGGGCCTAGCTTTGGACACAGTCAACCATTGCTCAGATTTATAATTTATTCAAATTCTATGAACAGACTAAATAGTGTGTAGTCCTTCAATTGAGAATGTTAAGGAGTGGCAAGGGGGTTAAGGGAGAGGGGCCTCAAGGAGTGCTAAAGAAGTCCATGCCAGGGAATTCCATCCTGGGGGAGGTGACATTGATGCACATGTGGTGGAAGTTCCCAGTGACGCCTGACATCATCGCACATCACTTGTTCCCGACAGTCCAGATGGAGGGGGGAGAGTGACAAAGACAGGGTCCCAAGCTTGACTGCTCAGTCTGACGGATGTCTGGTGTACAGTATGACACTCATTCAGGGTTCATTTTCTAATTATAGCCCTCTATTACCCATCTGCCCATCATCAAAAAGGGGTCTGCAAATCCCCCATGTTTTCCCACCATTGACAGTGGAGTTGAGCCCTTAGCAGGACATAAATATCCCTGTGTGGGCCGAGCACTCAGTGAGAGGGGATCCCGTTTTCTGAGACAGCCATGCTTGCTGTGCTGTAGTAGGATATCCAGTTGTCAGTTCCTTTCCAACCTCTCTGAGACCTCTAATAAATCTTAATACAAAACTTTGCCTGAACTTGAGTAATTCCGGTAGAAAAAAGAGGACAAGTTATGTCATTTGAAATGGGCTCAAGATTGTTGACCGTGGAGGCCTCTGTGTCCATTCTGCTGGGGAAAGTGGTGCCAGCCAAAAGGCAAGCAGGCAGGCAGGCAGACCCACCCCTGGTTCTTCACTTCCTGAACTGTGGGAAACCCGGCACAGTGGAATATCCTCAGGATCTCTTTTTTTTTACCTGCCCAGCACCAAGAGCTTCAGGGAAAGGCTTTTATGGTGAGAGCCCCATGTTAAGCAACTAACATTGGTTCTATTTTTGGGGGGCCAAATTGGGCCGGGCATTGAGATCTGCAACAAAAATAACTCAATAAACTTTTAGTGGGAAAGTTTAATACCTATGGGGCTCTTGTGTGGTCTCAGTTTCATTAAAAAGGCCTCATTTTCCACTCAAGCTTTGGAAACTCGCTCCATGGTAACAGCTGTGGAGATCCTGGTACCTTCTCAGGCTGTGGAGTCCTGGGGCTAGGTTTCTGGAGAGACATGGAGAACCCCTGGAGAATTCCTCCTCTGGCAGCTCCCAGACCAGGAAGAGGGAGGCCCCTCACCTTGCAAGCCTCCCAATCCTCCCAATCCTCCCAATCCTCCCAACCCTCCCAATCCTCCCAAACCTGTGTGCCTTGTGTTTACACACTCAGAGACACTGCAACAACATAAGAAATACAAAGTTCTCTGCTTACTGTACACTTATACTTGATGTAAAATAACCATATTTCTCATGTGCGTCTTGGAGGAAAGATCTATGAGATTATGTGATCTGTGATCATCTCACCTTTGCAGCTTCAGTTTCAAACGTTTACAATATGATATTTCGGTAATGCTTTATTTTAAAGTCCTATAGCCATGGTGGTATTTACTATGAAGTTATGGAGTAAACCTTTTTATTTTCTGGTAATTACTTGAATGATGTTTATTTACTTGATGTTTTATCAAAGTGTGTAATTGCTTAGTAACATTGGTGCTTGCTACAAAGTTACAGATAAGTACTTATAACCATGTACCATACTTTATCATGTAGCTGTTAAATTATTATTTGGAAATTAGGCAGGCAGGCAGGCAGGCTGACCCACACCTTTTTCTTCACTTCCTGAACTGTGGTAAACCCGGAGCAGTGGAATGTCTTCAGGATCTGACAGACTGTGAAGTAAGTGTTACCCAATTTCTTATTTATTTCGATATGAATATATCCGGCACACTTGTCTACGTGCTTGAATGCATACAATATTGACTGATTCATATACGGGTAATAGACTTCCGCTCTATCTCTCCCAGGTGACAAGACTGTGAAAACTATTGAGCAAGAGAAAGAAAAACAGGAGAACAAAGGCCATATTGTAGATGAAAACAAGTGGACGTGATGTACCCAGTCCCACAAAACCTCTAAGTGGCACCTGACAAGTACAGCATATAGATTAAGGACTGTGTGGGATCAAATCTTGATTGCAGACAGCGATTTATAAATAGACAGATTAAAGAGTCTCGGAGATGCCGAGATAAGCATTGTTCCACTGTTTATTTGACATATAAACATACGAGCAGTCAAACCTGTCTCTACGTGCTACAAGTCTAATAGACAAATTAGAAAGGGAGAAGAAAAATGCAATTGTGGCTTCTTCCATGAAAGAGATGAACCACTTATCATACACCACATCTTGGCACTTCCCACATAAATGGCAAGGACATACCTGGTGGGCCACATGCAAATGAAGCAAATAAATCCACAGGAAAATAGGGCTCAGGTAATTGTACTCAGCATGCCCTCTTTACTCTTGCATACATCCTGCCAGGTGTTGGCCATCCAAAAACCATTAGCATAAATACCAATAGCTACTAATCTAAGGAGAAATCTGTGCCCTCGCCTGACAGTAGACCTGGTACAGCACCTGTGCCAGCAGTGGTGCCACAGAAACATCTAAACCACAACTTCAGATTAAACTTCTGGTAGGCTGCTTAGGGCACACACATATAATCTATGTTGGCCTGCCCCTCTCAGACCCCCATGCACCGGAAGCCTCCTCTCTACTCAACGGTCACATCTGTAGAGATGATAATAACACAGTAAACTGGGCCCTGTTACAGTAAAGTGCTCCACACCCATTGAGTGCTTCCCCTATGCTTCCCTTCCTCACCCTATGTGTCATTGTGTACAATGTCTGTGCACACAAATGAGTATACTTCTATGCATAGAAGTGAGAAGAGAGTGTAGCAATGCAAATTCCAACTAGAGTGGGTCATTCAGTGACACCGAAGATGTCTAAGGTTTAGGGTTTTGGATTGGTGTTTACACCGATGCTGTGATTCATTTAGAACTAATGGCACACTATATACAACTATAGGTTATCCCACAACCTATAGTTGCCTTAGTTCTAAATTAATCACACCTTTTGTGTAAACACTACTATAGTGAATATAAACATATAATAATCTGGGAATATAAACATATAATAATCTGCTAAATTAATGTTCAGAAAAGAGTAACCACAATAACTGATGGTAGATCAGATATGTCTGTTATGAAAAAGCTCAAACTGCCAAAACAAGGTCGTTAAATGTCAGACCAATATGCAAATAATCTTGCCATAGTTCTTTTACTTTGGTTTATGGGCTTCAAGCCTTATCCCCCAGGTAATTTGCTAGCAACCAGACTCCTCAAATGGTACTTCAGTGAGGCACACAGAAGTCATATTAACCATAACCCTAACCCTAACTATTTGCATATAAGCAACACGTATGACTTCATTTCTCCCGTACCAAACCCATCTGATGAGATATAGAGTCATTGAGAAATAGTCTAATGCAAAAACAGACCTGTGCCTCATACATTCCGACCTTCACCATGCATTTGTTTTGATCGCCCTCATCAGATTCCTGCGAGAGAGAGAGGGAAGAAAAAAACAAGCTGTGTTCTATTTTAGAATAGAGCCCTTTTCCGTTTTCATGATGCAAACTATTACTGGCCCTGGCCTGATTTGTAAAACAGTCCTGAAACCGAAACCTTGAAGGTCCACCATGGTAGCGTATCACACAGCCAGACCACTGTATTCATCATGTATACATTCATTTGTTTTGAGCTCTTAACAACCTTGGTTCAGAGTGCATAGTTAGACTGGTTAGGTCTAGACTTAAGACTTTGTGTCCCGTGTGTCCAGGGCTGCTCTTCACGTGAATGGGGCGGGTAAGACTACAGAACAACAGCCTCCTAGGCTCGGACGGCAGGCTCTGTCAGATAGGGTATGATCCCTGCAGCATAGATCGTTCAGAGTCCTCATTTAGTCTCAGGGATTAAGGAACACTTTTATCAATGATACGTTTTGTCCCTTCCTCTAGTGAACAGCTGGTTGTCTTCTCAGAGGGGGTGTGTAAGTCACATGTAGATTCCATCACTGAGTAGCTTCTAGGCCTTATGGTTGCTTGGGCTTCTTAGGCATGGTGAATACACTGTACTTGATCATTCTTCTATTCTTTGATTCTCACACTTTCTGTTTTGGAAATGGTTGAGTTTTGTTTTACTTCACTCACACTAGTTGGATAAGAGGTAGCAGAGGAACTCCATCGTAATTCTCAAGTAATAGTTGCTTGTATCCCATCCTCTTTCATGTCTATTGCTGCTATTCTTAATGTCGACCACGGACGATGCTTACTAACCAATGTCCTTCATTGAGGAGGGAAAATCTATGACCAGATGCCGGTAGAGCACGTCTCCGGTTCCTGCGCCATGTGGGTTAAATCTGGAAACAGACACACTGCACTACTTTTGCATCAGCGCTGACACTTCAGCAGCAGCAACTATTGAGGCGCCGATGACTACCCTGATGGGATGGCACACACACACATATCCATGCACGCACACATTCTCTTCCAGGCACACATACACACACACACAAACACACAGACACACGTGCGTGCAAACACACACTCTCTCCTCAGCATCACGAGAATGTCAAGTGGATGAAATTAAAAGACTGTGTCAACACAAGCGCTGAGTATATATAATGTAAATATGGAGATGGCGTGCAGAAATTAACAGCTGCTTAGAGGCCGATGGGTCGATGTCCTCAGCGGCATACAAACGTGACTAAAATTGAATTATGAGAATAGTGAAGCCAGGCGCTGAGTAATGTATAATATAGAGATGTGATGGTAATGGTTGCAATAACAGTGTTGGATATATGATATATGAGGAGTATCGTGAATAACTGTTATTCATAGCGGGTGGTAGCTAGGTACTGATTGCATAGTAAAAATAGAATGACCAGGCAGATCTCGATAATCATCCATGGTGGGTTGCAGACGTGCTCTGTGAACTAGCACCGAACCATGAGGTGGTTTCTTGACATCGACGTGCAGGAAAGTGATGATGGATTCACTGTAAACACATAGTTCACAAGGTAGACTATTCCCATGTACCAGATAATGTAGGTAGTTCTGCTTCGTGCATCGTATGGGTGCTGACGAGCTTAGAAATTAGAAGGAAAATGTGTTTCTAAAGGGCTGAGTAAGACCCTGCCCGATAATATGATGAGGGACAGCGGAGAGGTTGCTGTGTTACATGGCTAATTGTAAATAGTTGAGGTTACATAATGCTAGAATGACCTCCGTCTGATCCAGGTGGTCAATCATCGTCCCTGCACCAAGAGAGGTGCGGGGAGACACCGGGAGGGTCATCCTGCTAAGCAGGTACCAGGGTTAGCTCGGACACAGTTGTAGTTGGTGTTGGATAGTTGTTGTTGGGGTTTGAAAAGTTCTGGGCTCCCCGCCTTATAATATTGTATTTAATGTTGTTTAATTTCAGGTGGGCAGCTATATCAAAGCGGAGCCATTACGCCAAACCTAATTATTACCAATTTCATTAATTGTATTAAAACAACATAAGTGTCCTTACTGAACCAAATGTTTATTTTAATGGGCAATTGCTTAAATGGCAGTTTTTGAGTGACAACCAACACACTTGCGTGGGGGCTTCCAGGGAACCATGTCCTAAATGACGCCTCCTGCTCCCCTGCTCTGATGCACGCTGTAGGGGGTGTTGATATGCGACACAGGAGAACCCGAGTATGTTTTCACTCTCTTTATCACCAAAGGCATTTTATACCAGTCATATACATAGCCATTGTCAGGCTTCATAAAATCATTCTCCCCAAGTGAATACGTATGTGTATATATGTGTGCAATATGAAGGATTTTTTTTTCTTTTCACTCTTTTTCTTCAACATTCTCTTAGAGGCAGACGATTCATGACATGCCAACAATAGTTGCTCCGAGGGGCAAACTCTTGGCTCGATACCTTAACGTGGGCTTCGGTTGCACTAATTCCTATACATATATTCATAAAGCTCTTTGTGTTGGGGAGACAGGGTATATGCTGTGAGTCATATACATGTTGAGCGGTGCTACCCCCCAGTACTGCGTTCTGCCTGGGGGTTCGGGAGTTCCAGGGCAATTAGCATCCATACTGTAACGCCTTTTAGTGTGAAACATGCATCTGAGTGCACCCCAGTTTCATAGGCTTTCTCTAAACTAAGGCAGCATAATAATAGAAAACAAAGGGGGGAAAGTTCCAGATATTTCCATGTCAGGCATAGTTCACCTTTCAAAAGTACTACCTATTAACTTAAACAGTAACACGCACATTGTGCATTATGTTCCTTGCATGGTATTACGCAGTAAAGCAGCATGCATGTTTGTGTTATACATGTCTAATCTTTTACGATGTTCTCATGTGAGTAAATGTGCTTTAAGCAAACATCGAACAAGATGTGAGCACTTGAAGTTTACGTCATAAATGGTAAATAAACAGACACCTTGCAAGACTCTAATAGATAAACTCTAATGAATGCATTCCAAATGCAATGGCATAAAGAACTAATACCCCATAATATTGCCATGGGAGAGAAAGTGAGTGTGAGCTTTCTCTGTGGTGGGGAGGAGGTGTGGAAGCGTGTGTGTGTGTGTGTGTGTGGAGATGATAAAACAGTTAATTAAAGCCTGACGTGAACTGCCTTCCGGGCCTACCTGTCTGCTGGAGGTTTTCTGGGAAATAGACAGGTGGGGAGGTATACAGGGACAGGAAGGAAGGGGGAGGAGGACTCCATGGATGCACCTGAAGTAATTGCCTTTCCTTGTCTCCTCTCCCTCCTGATATGAAAATGTAGGATAGGTGAGGAAAAACATGGAAAAGGCACACCAGGAATCAGTTAATTGAAAAGTTCATTGACGTCAGTGTCGAGGTGGGATGAGAGCTGAGATGCATCGCACCTAAAGATGATTCATTTTTGTATTTATATTGATGACCCTCCTCATCCAACCACTGCTCCTTTCTCTGTTAGGTGTGGCGAGGCTGGGCATTCCTGAGGTATCACAGTCATGACAGCAAATCAGGTAAACAGACCTGCCATCTGCCATGACACGTCGCTGCCACCCACATTCCCTAGTCAGGGAGGATGCAGCCAGCAAGCACGAGCCACAATAACCAGGGGCGGTGAGACGTGCCTGACTCAGCGTTTTCTGACCAATTAGACATCAATGAAGCCTTTGATGGTTTTTGTACAGGTTGAAGATGAGACAGAATTTTCTGGGCATTTATTCATGAAAAGAAGAATAAGTCAGTTTCTGAAAGAGATTCTTCTTCAATTGCAATATTCTTCAGAGTGAGAGAGCCTGAATAAATATTCTAATAAAGTGCACATTTCATGAGGTGTTCTTAACATAACACATTCAAAGATATTTCTAGACACATTGGTCAAACTGTGGGAAAATGTAGTGCAAAGACATCTTCCTCAACCACTAAATGTATTTTCTCAGTCTTATTCAAACCTCATACACAAAAACCTACATCTTGTGAGGAAAACCATTAAGTTTGTGTAGAGAGGTGCTTTATGATGTAACTTAGTGGGGCTCAAATGTCTTTGCAGTCAAAACAAATCCCGTCAACCACATAAAAGCCCCACAGTAAGCTGAAGCCAAGGGAGTGATAAAAAAGTGTTTTGGCAAATATGATTAATCTCATTATACTGTATCTTGTATTTCTATGATGTTATTGTCACTTCCCCCTCCATCCCTTCAGTGGTCAAACAAACTTCTAGTTTGCTGACAGATAAGGTCCACCCATCATTAGAGGTGGGGGCACTTTCCTGCACCTTTTCACAGGCTCAACGTGAGTGAACTCTTGCACACAAAAACTGGTTTAGCCCCCTCGATTAAATTAGCGACTGCATGATTGAGCCCCAATGCACTGCATCACTCAGTGCAGGCACAAAACAAATGCCAAAAACTACTGGTCTGAAGTCAGGGTTAAAATGACCTCTGATATGATTAGCCATAGATATTCTCGGCACGCAGCCCTTCACAAAAAAAGAAAAGAACGACACCTCTTTTTTTTCTGGGGACCACTGGGAACCCATATAACAAGGAGCAGCAACCAATAAAAATGCATGCCAAAAAGGAAGGAAAAGGGGAGAAATCTAGAGAATGGGGGAAAATAGCTATTGAGAGGTTGCCCCAGAGCGAGTGAAAGTGGCATTGTTTGTGGCTTTTTGGTGGCAACAGCAGGGGTAGACTCCATGTGAGGACCGAGTCAGGTCACGTGCTTCACCCGACCACTAAGGGAGCTCCAAGGAAGAAATGAGCTAAAGCAGGGGCCTGAAAATGGTTCTCCAGTGTCTTTGAAGTCAAAGAAAGCCACCTCATCGATCATTAGTTTAAAGGCCTTTCCCACTCTTTTCTTCTCAACTTTCTTTTCAGTGTTTAGGAGGCTTTTGTTTATTGTCCCAATGAACCTGTTACAAACCTCACTCCTCTCTCTCTAGAAAAGGCAAAACACAGGCTCTCAGACTGTGTGAATTCTCACTATTCAAGCCACAGCATTCAGATATTAGAACAGAAAAACATGAGACCACTTTTTGAAAAGTACAGCGCAATACATGAACAGTTTGTCTACAAGAATAATAGATTATTTCTGAATTTTAGGTGAGTTCTGTTAGGTTAGCCCTATCACATCTGGAGACATAAATAATGCCAAACTCTTAAAATCCCATGTCAACCATCACACTTAACATATACGCCCAACATTTAATTCACTAAGCACTGCTATTTTGTGATGACAACTCACTAGATGTATGTAAGCCAAGTTTTATTTTTAGCAACAAGGAAACATATTAAAGTTATAACAGTGTTAAAAGTAGTTTACGTGGAACGATGTCAGTCACGTAGGAAGGTGGTAGCTGAGACTGCTGGAGCTTCAGGTTTTTACGAGTATTGCTTTAATGACGTGTTAAATGATTTACAAAACCATCCCACATTAATGGATTACAGCTGTGATTCTGCCACTGTATGACAACCCTTCAGTAGGTAAGAGCTACAGTGAAACATTCAAAGCCACTGCAGGGATGCATTTTCCTAAATTAGATGAGAAGAAGTGAAGATAGATATCAGCTTCAGTAGACACAAGCAGATTGATAGTGATTGAATGGTAGTATTAATGGTTAAATATGTCTCAGAGATGACGCAAGTTCCCTTTGCATATCTCTTTTCTGATGAGATCCAATGGCTTAATATCAACAGAAATTGAATATAGAGGTGATTATAAACTCACCAAACACTTTATTAGGAACACTATTCTAATACTGGGTAGGGCCTCCCTTTGCTCTCAAAACAGCCTCAATTCTTCGTGGCATTGATTCCACAAGATGTTGGAAACATTCCTTTGAGATCCTGGTCCATGATGACATGATTGCATGACGCAATTCTTGCAGATTTTTCAGGTGCACTTTCAAGCTGTGAATCTCCCGTTCTACCACATCCCAAAGGTAATCTATTGGATTCAGATCCAGTGACTGGGAAGGCCAATGAAGAACACTGAACTCATTGTCATGTTCATGAAACCAGTCTTTTGCTTTGTGACATTATCATGCTGGAAGTAGCCATGAGAAGATGGGTAAATTGTGGCCATGAAGGG
Source organism: Argentina silus (assembly GCF_951799395.1). Classification (NCBI taxonomy): domain Eukaryota; kingdom Metazoa; phylum Chordata; class Actinopteri; order Argentiniformes; family Argentinidae; genus Argentina; species Argentina silus. The sequence goes on along the minus strand of NC_139660.1, from coordinate 15,015,641 downwards.
ATGCACATAGTCAGCAACAATACTCAAATAGGCTGTGGCATTCAAGCGATGATTGATTGGTATTAACAGGCCCAAAGTGTGCCAAGAAAACATTCCCCACACTATTACACTACCTCCACCATGAGAAGGTGTACAGGTGTTCCTAATAAAGTGTTCAGTGAGTGTATAACATAATGCATTTATACCAGAGAGCACTTTAGGGGGCAGCACTCACACATGTCCAGTTTACCGTTGCACAATCAGGCTGATATAGCATACGACATACAGTACTTTCATAATAAGTCAGACTATTCTCTTATAATGCATTTTGGTAATGTCATAAGGATGTTATAAACACGTATAGCTGCTTTGAAGTTTTATAGTGGGCGTTATTATGCAATATAAGTGCATTATAAATGTAAGATGCATAAAGGCATTATATGTGTGTGCCTAATAGAAAGTGTTATCTGTCCTCATCACATATCATTGTAATAACAAGTCAATGAAGTCTATGTAGTACAGTATGTCAAATTAAGTGTGTAGAACACCTCACTTGAAGAGAAACCTTTTGTGAGAAATGTCAATATGGTTACGTCAAGCTCTCTTTTAGGGGCCTGCTTATCGCTCAGGCTTTGAGCTAGGAGCTCGAAGGGGCTCACGGAAAATTAATTCATTCTGCTTTTGAGTGAAGAGATGGGGATATGGGGCCATGATCTAATACTTTCCATACTTCCTCTTTTCTGAAACCCTCACAGCCGCCAAGCCCTTTTTAGAAAGGCGAAAGTGGCACCTAAAACACCCGATAGGGCAGTCGGATGGAGGTGCTTAAATTAATTTAGGATGGCTTTTCCTGCAGGAACCTTTTCTCAGCCTTCATCTGGGGCTCTGACTGGGCTCCTCACGGTTAATTGCTTAGGTCATGTTATGGCAAACTTGAACCCCTAATCTCTCTCTCCTCCTTGCTCGTCTCGTGGGACGGGTGACGAAAACTCCCTCACATTTTTTTTAAATTTCCCAATAAAACAACGATATCTACACCAATCTGTCCAAAAGTGCCAAAACAAAGCTTTCGTCCTCGAGACGAAAGTGGTGGTAGTGATAGTTGTAGTAAGTGATGGACCATCTGCAGTTTGACTTGGGCTGAACTCAAGGAGAACCTTGACTAAAGGCTAAACCTGGGTATTTATAACAGTACGTCTATGGCAGCTGCAGATATAATGCTTGAAGCGGGAAGCTAAACCTCTGATACAGATGTTTATCTACTTCATATCAAGAGCTACAAATGTTTTACTGGCACATTTTTGGCATGGATGTCTGTCCTTGGATTGTCTTAATATAGAACAATTTATTGTTCTGTAACCAAAAGGTGTATTTACTGCACAATAGGGAACACAAGAACATACTATATGTACACAATGACAATAAAACCATAAATTATATTTATTACAGTTTCAGAGCAAATGTGCCTCTAAGTTGACAATAGCTGTACAACAACTGTGGCAGAGTTTATGAACTGACACCCACCGATAGTAAAACTCATTGCAATTCTTGTGACTGTCATTCAATCCCATATATTTAATTTATGTAAACCCCCCTTCAGCTGTTATGAGTGAACACAGTAAGCAGCACTAATTAGGCATATTGAACTACCCACACATTATATCATAGTTTGGGAAACCCCAAGCCTGTAACCCTTGGATACCCAACTCAAATACTGTACAGAAGGAGAAAGCACAACGGATCAGCCGAGGGGAATCCTTCACTTCAAATTATTTGTTGCTGCCTTATGAAAGACATCCATGATTGGGGATTTTATGTTGGAACCAAGGTGACAGAATGATTGGTATCAAGTTCCAGGATTTTGAGATCATGCTTTCAAAACTCTTTGAGTTGAACATGGATCGAGAGTTATAGTCAGCCATTCAATCAGGTATCACAGGAGTTATTATTCAACCACTTTTAGGTAAATGTAGCAGAGTTTGGAATCACATATGATAAGGTAGCCTGAGACATGACAACTCAAGTGTTGCCCTCAGACCGTGACGATATCCTCTTGGCCTAATGGTAGTTGCTTGTGTCATCCACATGAGCGAGGTCGAAACCCCACTCATCACATTAGGACAATTTGAACTCTCCTTTAGAGTTTTACCACAACATTCTAATGAACAAGATGGGAAATACAATATGTCATACAATGTATCCAAAGGAATGGGAAGATGTGGAGGAGTCCACAAAATTGCACGTCTGAAAATTGGTTTTCCATGATCAGAATTAGGAAATTAAGCGGGAACCACATTCCAAATACACTGGAATACCACACACATCATAACTTTGATTACATTAAATCCCAATCACTGATTTGTATGGATATTAGGATCAATTTCCCACAATCCCTATAAAACATGTTCACCAACGGTAGAACGTATAGAGATTCAAAATCAAGATTCTTCTTAAATCAGTTTGGAACGAAAATCTGCTTCCATGTCCCTCCCACACAGGCTGGCTATGATATTCTAGTCAAAGATGAGTTCGGAGGAATACGTAGGAATTCACACTAAATGTGTACAGTACATACTACTGTATACATATTCACTATGATACTGTATCTGGGCTACGTCTTTACCATGAAAAACAATGGGACAACAACAATTGGAGGAACGGTTAAAGTACGAGGGACATTCCCAGTGGAGTGACAACAACAATGCACGTTTATCCCCGTGGGCTTTGAGCTGGAACCAAGCGGGACTAATCGGTCGTGGCTTGCCGTTCTCGTTCAGTGTGCCAATCTGTTTCTGATAAGCGCAAGTCGTTTGATTACGTCGACTATCATTAGCGAGTTTGAGGGGGGTGCAGGGAGGAGGAGGAGGGGGGTAGTTGGGTGGTGTGTGGGGGGGGGGGGGGGGGAGGTAGGTTGTGTGTAATTAGTTTGGACTGTGTCGTAACCATCCCGATTTGGTTGTTTCACAAGCACAATGCTGTTTGGAAGAGGGGGGTAATCAGTGTA